>NC_026007.2:42744858-43026982 GCF_000442705.2 Elaeis guineensis | reverse complement strand
AAAATTTATCATAGGCCATCTTCATAATATTGGCAATCCAAAACCATTGAAATTTTGTCAATCGAATATTTGACACGGGATAGAGAATCAAGATGGTCTGGCTGAAGACGGTAAACTTAGTGCTTCCTGGAAGGCAACCCAATTTTAGTTTTCAAGTTTTCAATTTTTAATTTTGTGCTTTTTGCTATCTTTTGTATTTTGTTTAGGTCAATCAAGTCTTACTTAGTGTCTTTTGTAGCGATCTGAAAATAATCTTGGCTAAGTTGGGGGAGAATCAGTTTTAAAAAGACTTATGGATCAGGTGATATCTCTCCTTTTCTTTCTCTTTACATGCACCGTTCATATTTCCTACTCCATTGAGGACAATGTTGATTAAGTTGGGGGAGAGAATAAAAAAAAAAATTTAAGTCCTCAAGTAAGTTAGTATTTAGTATTTAAGTATCTGATTATACTTAAGAATTAAAGTTAAACTAAGTATTTTAAAAAAAAAAAATTGATGCACAGATCAGAGAGTTTTGTGAGATATTGAGGGATCAAGTATTAAGAAAACTCAATAAAGAGTTAAATTTAGAACTTAAATAATTTTCTTTGAGCATTTCTAAATTTTTCTACCAGCATCAAAGAAGAGTTTACTTTCTATGGGTTTGTGTAGGATAACTATACATTTCTTCATATTAAAAAAAAAAAGAGTTTTCAAGTACTTCATGCTGAGTAACCGGGCCTCTTTGCCTAAGCAAGCATTGAGTTTCGCATCAAAAAGTATGAATGGCAAAGAAGCTTTGTTGTAAAGCTAGTTTTAACTCGTAGCCTGTTTGATTCGACAAGTAGATTCGAGGGGTATTTTATATCTAGTGCCCTAAAGTCATCTGGTTTGGGAGTCATTGACTGAAAACTCGCTACATGGGTCAAAACAGAAAGCTTAAGGGGTTAAGACACTCAATAGCAGTACAACATTTAAAAAAAAAATTAATCAATAAATGAAGGACAGAAGTAACAATATACTTGTCCATATGAAGGTTAATGATTTGGAGATAAAGGTAGGGATAATTTGAAAAAGTTTAGAAAAGGTTTTAGTGTTCTTAGTTTAACTCTCATATTGACTAGTATTAATACCCCAATGACATACCTCATTTACACTCTACTGAACATCAGTGACCTTTTTGAAAAATTATTTGGTGAAATTTGAGATTTTAAGTTTAAAGGTACTTGATTCTAAATTATTTCTTTACTCGAGGATGAGCAAAGTTCAAATTGGAGAGTGTGATAGTGGTATTTTTATATTTATTGAAGGTATTTTTGGTAATTTATAATGCTAACATCTTCTTAAAAATCATAATTTCATGAATTTATTGAATTTTCTTAAAAAATAAGTGATTTTGAAAAAAAATATGAAATTAGATATATTTATAAAAAATAGATGTTAATTTAATTAAATAATTTAAGCACCAAAATGAAAGAGAAATTTTTGAAAAATTTAATGCATATTTTTTTCAATTTTTTAGATAAAAATTGAAGCAAAAATGGAGCTAAAATATCCTAAAAATAAAAAATATTATCTTCGGTGCACGGTGGACCGGTCGGTCGGTCCACAGAGCCAGGGTGCGGTCCACAGGAATATTTATGCGGTCCACAGACATGGCTCACAGTGAGAGAAAGATCCTCGATGTGATCCAACGGCTGAGATTCAATCAGATCCAGATCCGACGGTTCAGACTCGTTGCCGACTTTGAATAGGACTCTTTTGCACGATCCGACGGCCCAGAAGCAATCCATCACGCGATCCAATAGCTGTTATCATTTCTGACTTTGAATAGGACTCTTTTGCACGATCCGACTGCCAGAACTTCATCAGAACCCATATCCAACGGCTGACATTCGATTCAACCTTGATAAGGATTATAACTCTAATTTTTGAGCAGATCTAGGTGGTCCAAGCTCCATCCGATGGTCAAAAATATTCCTAAGGAGATTAATACTATTTCTAGAATTTTAGGACTTCTTTTCCCACCAAAAAGTTATGAAAAATTCATCTATAAATAGGAGGTCCGGGAATAAGCTTTGAGAGCAGAAAAATTGAGTAAAAAGTATAGAAAAAATTAGAAAAAAAAATAAAATAGCTTTAGGAACCCAAGAAAAAGAAGGAGAAAAGCCGGTTCGCTCTACGGAATACGATGGAAGATGGAGAGGTCATCAACCATCTTTCCAACGAAGCTTGGCTGATCAATTTCAGATCCTTGTTACAGTTTTATTTTTATTTTATTTTATTATTTTTTTTAAATTTTGTTTGTACTTTTCAATTTCAATTAATGTAAAATTTATTTTTCTGCACTTTAAATTCCTGTCTTTATTTTTTGCACGTAGATGCTAGGATCTAATTAGAAGATCTTAGTACCAATTTATTTTTATACTTTTTAAATTTTTATTATTTATTTTTATTACAAGTAGATGCTAGGATCTAGTTAGTAGATCTTAGTACCTGATTTATTTTTTATACTTTTAATTTTTATTTTTTGACTTAAATTGCTTTCTCCAAAATTTTATTTTTTTTTTGTAACATCAAAAATTTCAAATCAAAATCCTGCTTTCTCTGTGGATTCGATCCGACTCACTACTTTCTATATATTTTTAATTTTTATTGAAGTCAGAATTTGATTGATAATCACGGTGTCCTAACGACAGCATCTTGATCCTATCAATTACTACTACATACTACTAGGTGTCACTGGTAGATTATGATACTCATTGAGAGTTATCTTGATGATTGATGATCCTTGATGGGTAGAGTTGAAATTATTTCAACCCATCGAAAAGAGTTTTGATGATATTATGATGGCGATCATAGTATATCTCAGTACTAGATAGAATAAAATCTATGGGGTCACATACAAAAGAGGTCTTTATCCGATCAGATGGTTGATTAGCGATTATAAATCATTATTGAGTTCAATCATCAATATGATTGATAATTAATCTAGTGAAAGTGTTGCAATAAAATAATTCGCTAAAAGTTAGTGAATTATTGGAGGATTTAATTTGCAATTGGATTGTAATAGGACTCAATTTGATTGAGCAATGGGGTTAGAATTAAATCTAATTGAATTGAACTTAATTTGATTTAATTTGGATTTGATTGGATCAAGTCTTATTGATTATGATATAACCTTTAACCAAAAAATCAATCTCTAATTTGGTGAGAATTTAATCTAACTAATTTCTTAATTGATTTAGGGCCTAATTAGATTTCTAATTGGGCTAGGACCTAATTAGTTAATTGATTATAACTAATTTCTAAGTTAATTAGGATTGGTCCAAGATTTGGTTAGAGGTTAAACCAAGAATCCCTTTCTTCCTAACTGCCAAACACACATGGGATGCCTCACTTATTTTTTATGTTCCCTATGTTTTTCATATTAAATCACCACGCCAACAACCCTCCATGCGTCCCTACTTCTTCCCTTTTAGATTAGGTTTAATTTGAATTTAAATTAGTTTAAGTTTGAATGAAAACCAATGTCCTAATTTGGTTAGGTTTTGAACTTTTAAACCTAGTCATCTTATAACTTCTTGGGCACCTATTTGAGTGGGGTGTGGGGCGTGTAATATAGACATGAGATCAGGTTTTAACTGTGAGAAACCAACAGATTTCCATGGTGAAAAGAAACCTCTTGGGGCATGAAAAATAAAAAGGTGCAATATCCTTTTGGGGCGTGAAAAGAAAGAGAGATCTTCTTAGCTGTGGTTCTCTTGGGTGTTGGGATTTAGAAGAGAGAAAAGAAAACAAAGGGAAAGGTTTCTCATAGATTTTTTATCTCTTCTCCTTCCTCCTATATTCCTTCTCTTCTTTAGAAAGTCTGAGAGATCCAGGGAATGATTCGAATTAACCATCAAACAAACATCTTTTACAAGGGAGCTAGCACCCCGATAAAGATGCAAATCTCTGATCAGAATGAAGGCTTTGTGTGGATATCTGTAGAGGTCGGACACATGTGCGGCTCGATGAGGATCTCATCAAATTGTCACGATTATCAAATTATGGTGAAAGTCTACCCGCACAAAGGTATAGAGATTGGATCTCCAAATTTTTTTGTTCTTGATTAAATTTGATTTTAATTTCAGTATCTTAAATCTTACATGTGACCGATCCTGTTAGCTATAGATTAGATCTACTTAATGCATGCTAGATAGATTAAAAAGGATTTTAATTTAGATCAGATTTTATTCCGTTATGTTCATAATTTTTAAAAATTAAAAATCTGCATGTTCTGATTTTTGCATGCATGTTCTCGGATGTGCGACATCTTTCATGATCTGTTGCACTAAACTAGAAAGTTTAGCAAAGGATCAAGTAATTCATCTCTTCCAAAAGCTTAGGGAGAAAACTAATCTTTTGATGTCTTTGCAGTTAATAATTAATACTCAATGAAACTTTCTATAATTAAAGTCTATCCTTTTTGTTCCTATTTTCTGGATTAATAGAGTGGGACCAATGATGAGCAGCTCCATACGTTTCAACCATAAAACTTTCTTGTGAATTAATTAATAGATACCTTGATAGCTAAAAATTGAATGCACTAAAGTGTTTAGCTTAATACTGAATGCACTAAAGTGTTGCTCAATCCCGCAGTAAAGAGATCCGACCAAACAAGTGGCAGATCGAGCTAGGCAACGACATTCTTTTTTCCATGTTGTCAAGCTCTTGATGACTTCAGGACTCACCATTCTTCCTTGATGCTTCTTGAGTACTTGAAACTTCAGAGCTCTATGCTTGGTCTCTATATACTTGGATTTAAAATTATCTAATGCGATTAGGTATCTATATGCAAGGCATAATCATGGACTGGATATGGAATTTTGAAGATTAAGCAGTAATAATGATGACAATGACTGATAAGAATGGATAAGTTTAATCGATAGTCAAGCAAATTAGGTGAAAAGGAGGATTTCATTGGATTTTATTCTGCATAAAAGATAGCCATGATGAACTAGAAGTGTCATCCTAATTAAAATTTTATAGTGTTGTTGTTTTGAATTCTGAACCAGATTTATTATAACTTCCTTATCTCCTCTTATGCTGACTTCTCCATTATGACAAATGGTGTATTTTTCTAGTCCACACACTTCTTTTCCTCCACACCTACGTTGTAAATATGCTCTACATGTTTCAACAAATAGGGGGAGGTTTCTCATTTCCTCCATTCTTGAAAGAATAACTTCAAACCAGATTATTCGCAAGTGCTCCATGTGAAAGTAGTGGATATCTTAAAATAATATGGTAGCTGCAAATCTGTAAAACTTGGCTGGCCTCATATTTCTTTGACTACTACAAACTAATCATCTCTTTGGAAGCAATGACTAAGGAATGAATGTGATGGATTTGAACTAATGTGATGGATTTGAGTCTCCTTGTAATAGCTTACCATCAACACTAACGCAATGGTCTTCTTTTCCAACTATTGTTCAAAGAACTTTCTTAGGTTCCTTACCTCAAAATTTCATTCGAGACAAGGATAAGGTGAAGTCATATGGAAACCTAAATGGTTATCTCTTGATAAGACGAAGTCATATGTGGAAAATTGTTTGCCGCCGACTTCCATATCGAGATTTTTTACATCAACATGGTTTATATACCAAATCATTATGATGTATGCCGAGATGTAGAGGAGTCAATAGTTCATATTATCCTACAATGTAGATTGGCATCTTAGGTTTGGAGGCAGCCCCAACTCCATAATTCACCTATTATCTCTTCTTTCTCCCTTAATTCGTCCTTGGATTTTAGAGACCAATAATAGCAGAAGATCTGAAGCAGTTCTAATGTGTCATGTTGCTTACCATATCTAGATAACTAGGAGCAACCATATTTTCGAGGGTGTACGACCAAGTCCAAGAATGATTCTTCTTAGAACATTCACCCAAGATTAGGAGTTTATGCATGTGGCTACTTCAGAGGAACTTTTGATAGTAGCTAACTTGTGGCTCTTCCAGTGTAGTTTCTATATTTTCATAAGTAATTTATTTTCTCAGAAGCCGCCACCCTCTGCTTCCTTAGGGTCAAGTTTGATGGTAGTATACATAAGAATACTATTTTTCATAGGGCTACTTTTGTCATTAGAGATGCTAGTAGTGCTTTATTGGTTGTAGGTGATGCTTGGCTTTTTGACACTATAGTGCCAATGATTGAACTACGTGCTGCATGAAAGGGGCTGACTTTTGCAAGCAGACATTCAATACCTCCCATATTTGTCTAGAGGGAGATTCGTTGATTGTTATCAGATGGTTTTAGATCCTTCATCTTCTGTTCTCAGACTAAATCCCCTTCTACAGACTACTGGTGAATAATGCACACACTTTCTTTTCACTTGAATTATCTCTTGTTTATAAGAAGACTGATAGTGTGGTTGACTAGATGAAGGCTTATGTGGCTAATAACACTGTGACTATTCTATGAGACTTTATAGTAGTTCTCTAATCTAATTTTTAGATTTTTTTTTTCTGATTCTCATGAATGCATTTATTCTAGAATGGTTTAATTTACCCAATTTATCCAAAAAAAGTTATAGTTACCATTGTCAATAAAAGGATGTATTTAGTTTTACTTTTCAAACTAAGAAATATATAAGTTTTTGTATTATCCCATTTTTTCTTTTTCTTTTCCTTTTTGTGAGAAAGATTATGAAATATTGGAAATATTTGAAAGATATTTTTCTTTTTCTTAGTTTTTCCCAAATTTCATTATGTTTATGAGATGAACATTATATTATCGTTAATCTAAAAGGGTACTATTCTTAAACCATGTGGAATCTAAGGTAACAAGATAGAAACTTCTAATTCTTGATGCATCCTTTGCTACTTGTAAGTTTTTATCAATCAATAACATTTGCCACACCTTGATTGTTCTATCTCTTTATATATTATTCAATGTTGTTCTCACACAACATCTTTAACCATCTTGATTGTTTTATTTCTATATATTATCAAATGCTGTCTTGCTTCGTAGATAAGAAAAATGGATCTTCCCAATTTTTTTGTTTCTCTACTAATTTCGTTGTATTTAAGGAAATTCATGGTAGAACCCCCATTGAAGAAATCTACTTTTGATATAATTTGAAACCAAAAGATGTTTTTATCATAAGTGCCACAATGACCATAGTTCTTTCCTTTGGATCATGGAAGTTAATGAAGATTATCTCAAATATATATATAACTATGGGTCATATAGATCCAAGCTTTTACTTCAATTTGAAGATATGCACATAGATAATTTTGAAAAACTAGATTCATTTCATTAGTAATATTATAGCTAAAATCTGATTTGGTGATGGTGGAGGCCTAGAGAGCACAGGTCGACTTGCACTCAAGAAAGAAAAAGAACCAACAATGTCGTCAGAGCTAATCTAGCCGGGAAGACTTCGATGCTTAAGTTAGATATAACTTTGGAGAACAATATAACAGAGAGAAGAGAGTTCGTATAAAAAAATATAAGATGAATACCTGGTACCCTGTGCCTCCCTTTTATAGATAGAAAGCTCTTGTCTTACTAGGGCTGGACACAGAGTCCCAAATCAAGTGGAAAACTACCTCTTGGCTTTCTTTTTTCAATCTGGCCATGTGTCAGCTCATGATCAAGAGGTTAGATTTTGGCCAGATCGTATGCTTCCCACTTTTGAGTTCTAACCATTCTTCTTGGCTTGATCTAAGTAGGCAAATTAGTTAATAGCAATCTAGATAGTGTTCACCTTGGCTCACCCATCTTTTTAGATCATGGGTCACCCATCTCATATGAGGAGGTTTGGCATGAACCCGAGGTGATGTAATGGTTCAATCCATGCGACTACTTAGTAGCTAATATTGGTGTGACACATTTCAGCTTGTCAGTCAGAAATTTGATTAGATGTAAGATCTTTGGTGGATTCGAGCTATCAAGATTTTTTTGTTCTAAGAGCCATTGGGGTCGGCTTCTTGTATTGAGAACCATAGTGATTGTTTTCTTGAACTAAAGCCATTGAGGTTAGCTCTTTGACCTTAGAGCCATTGAGGTTAGCTCTTTAGCTTAAGAGCCATTAAGGTCAGCTCTTTGACCTTTGCCCCTCGAGCTCTTTAACCTAAGAACCATTGAGGTCAACTCTTTGACCTTTGTTCCCCCCATTCAGCTTTTGTATGCTTCAAGCTCGAAGGTCAGCATTCTATAAGCTGTTATTGCTTGAGGTTGTCTTTTAGAGGACACCATTTCTTTTGATGTAGACTTCAGATAGCTATTTGTATATAATGTGGCTTCTAAACCCTTGCCCCCAAGCTCGATCTTTGGAGATTGTGAAGCCTTAGAGTTCAGCTTGTTGGGTCTTTTTTCTTTAGGTTGACTTTAAGAGTTATAGTTGTATGCGAGGTCAAATTATCTTTGCCTCGGTGCTATAGATAGTTGGAGCCATTATTGAGTTAGGTGGGTCTCAAAGAAATGTTAGGAGGTCAATCTTTAGAAGCCATTAAAGGTTGGTCAAGGATCCATTAGGATGTTAGTTTCCAGGAGCCATTATAGGTTGATGTCAAGGTGCTATTATAGGATGCCAGTCTCAAGAAGCTACTAAAGGTCGATCTCAAGAAGCCATTGTAGGTTGATCTCAAGGAGCCATGAAAGGGTTGGTCTTAAAAAGCCGTTAGTAGATTGGCCTCTAGGAGTCATGATTGATCGGTTTCAAGGAGCCGTTAGGAGATTGATCTTTAAGAGCTATTATAGGTCGGTCTCAAGGTGTTGCTATAGGTCGGTCTCTACAAGCCATTACAGATCGATCTCAAGAAGTCATTATAGCTCGATCTTAAAGAGTTGTTATAGCTTAGTCTCCAGGAACCATTAGGAGGTCAGTCTTAAGGGTTGTTAGGAGGTTGGTCTTAAAGAGCTGTTAGGAGGTTGGTCTTAAAGAGGTCGGTCTACAAGAGTTGTTATAGGTCGATGTCTAGGAGTCGTAAGAGGTTGGTCTCCAAGAGCCATTATAGATCTAGCTTAAGAAGCCATTAGAGGGTGGTCTCCATGAGCTATCATAGATCAAACTAAAGAGGTATTAAATGTAGATCTCTAGAAGCCATTACAGATCGATCTCAAGGAGCCATACATGTCAGTTTCTAGGAGTCATTATAGATTGGTCTTAAGGAGCCTTTAGAGGTCATTCTACAATAGCCATTTTAGATTGGCCTCAAAGAGCTATTAGAGGTTGATTTCTAGAAGCCATTATAAATTAGTTTCAAGGAGACATTAGGAGACCCAAATGGATCTAGGATATGAATTCTGGGTGAGATGTGAACTATGAAAGATAAGCCCCATGCTTTTAAACCATTCATAAGTGGTTAGATCAATGAATATTCAATTCACACATGGCATATGTGTACATACCTATTTGAGATTCATGAGATATGTCATAGCCTGATCTGACTGCCATCTTCTTGTTGCCCTTGCTTAGATTTCAAACCTGAGTCATTGAGCTTGGTATATTTTGCCATTTTGCACACTAGTGAAGCCAACTAATATATTGGATCCATCTAAAGTGGTAAAAATAGACAAAGAGATACAAAATTTGTCCATAATTGTAAGTATATGATCATGAATTGATAGTATATGCCAAAAATCAATAGAAAGATAGATTACAGCAAACAAAGTCAAAAATAAAAACAACACACCTAAAAACATAAGGAACTAATCTTGAATTGGGCTAAAATCAATCCAAAAATGGATGAATTGGGTGATCAAAGAAATCATATCTGTTTGGACAATTCAGATCTATGTAGTCGGGGTAGATCAGTAAACTTTAGATGCTAATTATATGTCACCCATGCTGCTATGGCAGACGATGTCATAGATAATGTGGACTAATGTCAATCACATGGTCGCTAACTGTTGATGATGTGACCTTTGCTGATGTGATAGCTAGATTGATATTAATATGGTAGCTGCTATGGTCAGCTAATATGGCACTGGCATGTCCTTTGCATTGATGATGTGGTTGCTACTGATGTGGTAGTTGATCGGATTCTTATTAGGTTAATTAGATCCGAATTGGATCCTTTTCTTTGATCTGCTTGGAACAGACTGACCCAACCCACAAGTGAAAGGATGCAGTCTAATTCTTGCCCTAATTATAGGAGATGATGGTGAGGGTGTCGAGGGTGAAGGCCAACGAGCACCAAGTGCAAAGGTCAAGAGCCGAGGGCAAAGATAGATGACATATCTTTGTTTGTTGGAGATGGAAGCACTCTCCAGTGGGTTGAGGTTGGACTTAAAGGTCTGATAGAGATGTATAAGTGTAGGTGATAGCATAGAGAAGATCGGTGGAGTGGGGAGTTGATGATGCCCTAGTGGAAAGGTTAGAGGAGCACTTTATGAAGATGATGTGGAGATTGCTTAGGTGGCTCTCGAAAGGACTATAAGGATGGAGACCCTCCTGATTAGGAATTACTTAGGCTGATGGATGATGGGTGGCATGGTGGACTCAGCCAAGTACATCATGGAGAAGATCATGCCCAGCATGTCTATAGCGATGTCATCGTCAATGTTGGTCAAGGGAAAATAATCATCTCATCAAAGATGTTGACATGGCTAAGAGCATCCACTGTGTTATAGAGGTGGCACTTGGTTGCTGTCTTGGAGTGTAAGGGACATGATCATGGCCCTCATGAAGATCTAATGGTCTTACTCATCGATCCATGTGTGTATCGCATGTGTTGCTCATTATAAGAATCAAAGGTCGAGATCTCGTGGGTTTGCTACCACAGCAAGTCCAAGAGCATTATTTTATCATGATGGAGGTAGCCAGTGCAGGCAACGCCATAGATGGGCAATGGGTCGAAGGCAAGGTAGAGGGGGAACAGTCCTTAACACCAACCTTGAACTCGACGATGTAGATGGGCTTGATGATGGGCTACTCAAGGGGCTTCGTAAGCTGTGGGGATGTGGAGGATGTTAGATATAAAGACCACAGCCATGGTTGTGGTTATGATGGCATGACGAGCATGGTGCAGTGGCTTCAGTTGTAGAGGAGTTGGCCATAGATGTGCTTATAAATATGCTGATAATGAGACCATTGTTGAACATGCTCAAATCCAACAAAGAAAGAAGATGGGATATATTCTTGTTTCCCATGGGCAATGCCAATTAGTTGCAGCTAAAATCGCATCTGATAATGGTAGAGGTCTGGAGAGCATCAATCAACTTGCACACTAGGGAAGAAAAAGAACGATGGGAATCACTAGAACTGATCCGATCGAGGAGCTTCTAATGTTTCAGTTAGACTGGCCTTTGAGAAGCAACAAAAGATAAAGAACAGAGTGTATTGTATAGAGTAATATGAGATGAATACCTGGTACCCAAGCTATCTTTTTATACATGGGAGTTCTTGTGCCACTAGGGTTGGACTCTTCAGAGTCTTGAATCAAGTGGGCTTTCTTTCGCCATGCCGTATGCTGGCTCGTGATTTGGAGGTCGGATTTTGCCACATCAAGCAACATCAAAATAGAGAAGGTTGGTCCTGAAGAAGGATGGATGCCAACACCCATAATAAACCAACACCTTGCCATTGATCCAGTTATGTAACATTCTAATCTCCTTTTTAAACTAGACCAATTATTTTTGAAAATTTGGTATATTGCTCTACCGAATTATCTGCTAAGTTATTGATCCTATATCATGTCAATGTGGCACCCTATAAATGGCTTCAACACCTTTTAACACACCAAGCAATTTCTACCACGTTAGACCAAAACTGAATGATTTGTGGAGCCAAACATAATTACTCCTAATTTCAGCAAGAACTCTAGCTAGCTTTCAAGTAATTCCTGTTCCTTCTCAAAAAAAAAAAGGAAAAGAAAAAAAATGAAAGAATAAAAAGGAGAAAAATAATTATAGGGTTTGGTAGTTTGATGCTTACCTTCCATAAATTGGTTCAATACTTGCTTACTTGCACACTCTTCTCTGGTGCCACAAACATCATAAGTCGTCCCTCTTAGAAAGAATGACAAGCTGAAGTGGGGGCATTTATAGCGAACTTTACACCAAAAGGTTCTTGATGGCACAATTAGTTTGGCTAGTCTAGTAGGTGGAAGTTGTGGTTCCAAGAGAGCCAAAGGAGACTACATACGAGAAAGGGACCAAACGTTAAGTCAGGGGACAATTTTATTTAGTTTGGCTATGATGGAAGTATTAGTTTCGAGCCAGCCAAAGGAGATCATGTAAGAAAGGAACTAGGCAAAGTTTGTGTTGGGTTTACATGTCTTAGAGAGCCAACTAAAATCTTTTTTCTTAGAGCGGAGTGAGTCAAGCAGAGTGAAAAAGTTCCCATCTGTGCCAGAGGCAAAAAGATCCAATCTAGATCCCTATATTCATTTTGTATGGGCTGAACCATTAATTAGTTGAAGGTGCAGAGATGGAGATCCCTTATCTGATTGTTTTAGAACATCAGTTCGAATCCAAATCGACTTAATTACTCTATCTTATCTATCTTTTGCAACTCTAAAGAAGGAAAGGATCAAGTTTTTGGATATCAGATGGATTGAAGTTTAGGATTTAAGAAAAAAATCTTATAACCTCTTGTTGCAGCCAATCCCCTATTGCGCCCGTTGTCGAAGAAGAGCACCTGCAAAAGAAGTCCACACCGATCGAAATTATGTCCGACAGGGATCTTCTGATGCTTAAGTCAGTGGAGAGTGGTGAACTGCAGATAGAATATTAAAATTGATAAAATATCAGCTCAGAATTGCTTTACTAATGCTATTCATTTACCTCCCTTTTATAGGTAATTTAGATGTAACCGTCGAGCACGTAGTCTTACTTTTTATGACTAATGGACAATTATTGGGCCATAATCATAGAGTTAATGGGCTGTTTATGCCACTAATGATCGTGATATATAGTTGATAACTATTTACAATGGTTAGACACGTAGGTTCCACATATTTCGGCATTATGTGACGTGGGATGGGTGGTTACACTTGCTACTGATCATATTCTGGCCATTATGCACTTTCTGTGCTGGTAGTTTCAGATAAGCCGACTATATGTCGGTAATAATAGTATGTTGGTAGTCATAAAGGTCCAAACGAGCATTGGTCGGTAACTCTGATATGTCGATGGTCATCGGCTAGAGATTAACCAAGTTATCGTGGTTGTCCACTGATGACTGAGAATAGCTGACTATCGATCGGTCAATTGATTATTAGTCGGCATATTATGTTTGTGAGGTCGATCTAGAGTCAGAATTGGAGGTTGGTCGGTTAAATTATCTCAATAGTTACCCCCCACTTTCAAGTCCAAGGTGGCCTGACGTGCATATTGTCACGTGGTCTATCACGTTGGATGAAAAAAGTTATCATGTCATGTGCTACTTCAAGCTCCAATTTGACTGTTGGCATTAATAATTTTTGAAATACAAGAGGTCTCCAGCTATTTTGTTGTTTCGATATCTGTGAGATCATCATTGGGATGTTATTTCGGGAAGATAATTTGGTGTTCGGAGAATCTAGATGATTTGAGTAGATCTTGGCCCCATGTTCAAACATCATTGGCTTTGAGCTATTCACATAGATAATGGTGAGATGGCATGATCTAGGAATAGATGCATCGAATTGTCCGATTAATGATTAATGTATTGCATTTTTATAGTAATTATTATTATTAGTTTTTAATGATTTTGATGAAATTGGTATAATAATTAACTAAAAATATGTAAGAACCTGATATGTTTTATGTCAATTGCAGGTAATTGAGCCAGGTCACACCTAATTGGGCTTAACCATGTTTTAAAGGTCAAATTAAGTGAAATTGGTTGAGTCCGATTCAGCAGGGTTTGTCATCCGGAGTCATCAGGTCTTGCATCAAAATCAGAGTCCACCTCAAAGCAGAATAATCAAATCAAGATATCAATGGACCCCACACCTTATCCTTTTTGGCATCATCAGCCAGAAAAGAAATTAGAGATGCAAAAAATAAATCAAGCAGTTAATCTCTCCCATCTAGTCAACCAATCTAAATTCTAGATATTTTGGTGTGAGGACCCCTAAAGGTAAGCTACAGGACTCCAAATTGAGCAAGATTAGATCCTACAGAATTTTGAGAGAAGCAAGAAAGGAACATAATTTACAGAATTGAATTTGGATTCCAAATGAGGTGGCTACAATAGGTTGAAGTTGGTAACAATGTTGGACACAACAAGAAATACCCGATACACCCAGATTCTTCTTAGTGTTTCTTGGCACAAAGATCTGATATGGCAACCAATTTTGGATGGAAAAGAGCTATCTTGGAAAGAATTAAATGGAAGAAAATCAAAGTCCAAACTAATTCTGCATGAGGAGCAAACTGAGAAAGAATTGAAACTAATTCTTGAAAAACTTGATTTGGGCAGTCGAAACCTTACCTTGTTTTGCAAATTTTGTGGACCCAGAAAGGAAGAAATTCTTCTCCTCTAATTAACCATGCCTCCTTTCCTTCTTTTACTATGGAAATCATAATAAAATCAGAAAATTTGGGCAGCATAAGGAGTAGATGGCTGGTGGTTGCTTAAAGCCTATCAAAGGAGGAGAGATTCTATACTAAATAAAAAGAATGATATATAGAATAAATCATGAGAAAAATACCACCTTAACCCTAGCCCTAGCCCTATTTAAGGATCCTAAAACACCAGCAGGAAGGGAGGAGAATCATCTTTGAAAGCTAGAAATCAAGCAAGGAGAGTTTGGAGTATCTGGAAGATTTGAAGAGAAGATTCATTCGGCTCTGCAATTCCTTCAGAGTTTTTTCTTTCTCTTGTTTACTTTGAATTTATTTTCTAGAACTTATTGTTAGGATGATTTTGGAGTTTTATTCAAGTAAACTTGAGTTTGATTTTGTTATGATGAAAAGCTAAATTTCTAGCTAGGGTACCTGATGTAGCTTGAATTAAATTTCAATTCCAGAATCTTGTATTAATTTTCTTTGTTAATGCAATTGTTTGTTATTTGCGCTTAATGCTTTTAAGTATTATTATCTTTGGTACTTAATTGATTTCGATTTATAATTGGTACTGGGAAGGAAGATTATAAATTGGAGTTAATAACAAACATCATAGGAATAATAATTGGAGCGGGAGCAGAAGATTTGACCTGTGGGATCTTGAAAATAATCACTGTGCTTGTTGAACTAATTGAAATCTATTTTACTATTGAAAGATAGATTATAGGTTTTAATTAGTATATTTAATAAGACTCGGGAGAGATTATTAAATAATTTAGGATTATTTATCCTTGCATTAATAATTAAATTTAGATTATTAATTAGAATAGCTGGAATTGATAATTGGTCCAAGTGAAATCAGATATACCCTAGTGCTTTATCAATCAAATTTTGATTCAGCTTTCATTGAGTTCTTTAGAGTTAATTTTATTTTTCATTATCATTCAGTTTCGATCGTTTAGATATTAGTAAAATCAGCGTTCATTTTTGGTAATTAAACTAGTCCTCGTGGGAACGATCTCTTATTTATCATTATATTACTTGAGCGATTTCGTACACTTGCGAAATAGGCTATCAAGTTTTTGGCGCCGTTGCCGGGGACTGGTGCTTTAATATCAAGAATAGTTGATTTTACTAGTAATCTAGATATTTTATTTCTTGGATATTTAAAAAAAAAAATTACTGACATTTCATAATGCTGAACTAATATAGTATAACCAAAAATATTAAAAAAAAAAAATCAAACTTGATTGGACATCTTGTTTCTTTGCATTGCATCTCCATAATTAACTTTAAGAGCACTTAACCCATTAATCAGATAAGGTGGGGATTTGATCACCCTTCCTTAGCCCAAAAACCACATCCTTCATTCTGCATAACCTAGACCTTAATCTAAAATCAATTAAACGTTGGCCCTAGGATATTCGAGCTCAATAGGACAAGAAAGCCCTAAAGTTAGACCGGGTTCGAATTGATTAATTGCTCGATGTCTAAGGCAAGTGGTTTAAGAAGGTGGTTTTCAATTGGTTCCGTTGTCTGACCTGGCCAACTCAGTTGGTGTCTAAGGAAAGCAACAAGCAGGGGACCTCCCACATCTTACACTTACCTGGCCGAGACAGTTAGTCAGTTTTGGGCTTGGAGTGCTTGAAGGCGATCTTGGAACAGTTAGGAGCTGTCTAGATCTAGGTTAACCCTAGGATAGAAAGTCTATTTTGTGCTAACTTGTTTGCCATTAAATTTAAACCTAATTAAAACACTCTTCTCTTTCATCTCTAGATTTAGGACTCCTTAGGACTCATCTCTAGAACTCTTTTCTCTCTCTTTCCTCTTCTCTCTTCTCTTAAAAAAAAAAAAAAAAAGATAATAATCTTTCAAAATTACAACTTGGAAAGAGAATCGGGTCGACTGGTAAGAATTGAATCAAATCCCATTTCAAGTCAAGAAATTGAACGCACTTGTAAACAAAACATTAAAGCAGTCAGAGAAAGGAAGAAATCTGAGGCAAAAGTAGATCCAAAAATGGCTGAAGATCCAAGGAGAGAAGTAATCCTAGTAGGGAATAATGAGGTTGCTAGAGAGGCAAACCCCAGGGCACTGCGGGATTATGCCATGCCTACCGTGAATGGAGCTTCATCTAGCATCACAAGACCACCTGTGCAAGCAAACAACTTTGAGATCAAGCCTGCTTTGATCCAAATGATCCAGACAGCAGTTCAGTTTGGAGGATTGCCCAATGATGACCCTAATGCGCACATTGCAAACTTTTTGGAGATATGTGATACCCTTAAGCATAATGGAGTGTCAGATGATGCAATTCGGTTAAGATTGTTCCCGTTTTCACTTAGAGACAAGGCTAAAGCATGGTTACAGTCTCTTCCTGCTGGCTCGATCACCACTTGGAATGACTTAGCACAAAAATTTTTGGCAAAATTCTTTCCACCTGCTAAGACTGCCAAGTTGAGGACTGACATCCAAACCTTTGTGCAATTCGATATGGAGACCTTATATGAAGCCTGGGAAAGGTTCAAGGATCTACTTAGGAGGTGTCCACACCACGGGCTGCCTAAATGGTTGGTTGTGCAAACCTTCTACAATGGGCTGAACAATCATACCAGAATTAATATTGATGCTGCTGCCGGAGGTTCATTGATGGGGAAGTCGCTTGATGAGGCCTATGATCTTTTGGAGGAAATGGCCAACAACAATTATCAATGGCCCAATGAGAGAAACATGGCGAGGAGACCTGCTGGGGTTCATGAGATAGATGCTATTACTGCACTCAATGCAAAGGTAGACACTCTTTTCAAAAAATTAGATCATTTGTCTATTAATGCTGTCAATACTTGTGTGCAGACCTGTGAGATGTGTACTGGGCAACATGCTACTCGAGATTGCCCGATTAACAGATCATTCATGCCTCCAGTACAAGAACAAGTACAATATGTGGCAAACCAAGGAAGACAACAGAACAATCCATACTCAAACACCTACACGCCTGCCTGGAAGAACCATCCAAATTTTTCCTGGGGAAATCAACAGCAACAACAGAATTATCAGAATAGAGGACCACCTGGTTTTTCACAGCAAGAAAAGAAGTCTAATCTGGAAGAATTGGTTGCAACTCTCACTAAGGCCACTACTGATTTCATGGGTGAGACTAAGGCAAACTTTCAAAACCAGCAAGCTGCCATTAAAAACTTGGAAATACAAATGGGACAGTTGGCCAACATGGTAGCTAACAGAACTCAAGGGTCATTGCCTAGCAATACTGAAACGAACCCGAAGGAGCATGTGAAGACAATTACCTTGAGGAGTGGAAAACAACTAGGGGAACAACAAGGGAAAGAGCCTGTTAAAGAACAAGTAAAGGAACAAACTCAAGAAGAGACTATGGTCAAAGAGAAGCTAAAAGAGAAAAAGGAAGAGCCAGTAAAGCCCTACAATCCACCAGTTCCTTTTCCTCAAAGGCTCAAGCAAAGTAAGGATGACAAAAACTTTCTGAAGTTTTTAGAGGTCTTTAAGAAACTACACATAAATATTCCATTTGCGGAGGCATTAGCTCAGATGCCTAGCTATGCCAAATTCTTGAAGGACATCCTTTCCAAAAAGAGAAGGCTAGAGGACCATGAGACAGTCATGCTCACCGAAGAGTGCAGTGTGATCATTCAGAACAAGTTGCCATCAAAATTAAAAGATCCAGGGAGTTTTACAATTCCATGCAATATTGGCAATATCGAATTCACTAAAGCATTGTGCGATTTAGGTGCTAGCATTAACTTAATGCCTTTATCTGTTTTCAAGAAGCTTGGACTAGGGGATGTGAAACAAACCAGTGTCTCATTACAACTAGCTGATCGATCGGTGACATATCCTAAAGGCATAGTGGAGGATGTATTAGTCAAGGTGGACAAATTTATCTTCCCAGTGGATTTCATTGTCTTGGATATGGAGGAAGATAGAGAGGTTCCTTTGATATTGGGACGTTCATTCCTTGCAACTGGCAAGGCACTTATAGATGTCCATGAGGGTAAGCTTACTTTAAGAGTGGGACAAGAAGAGGTAATTTTTAACGTGCTTAATTCTTCTAAATATCCTCTTGAGAATGATGAATGTTTTAGATTAGATGTGATTAATAAATTTGTTAGTGAAATAATTGACAATTCTGAATATGACTTGATTGATGGTGTTAAAAATAAACAGCATGTTGATGTATTAAATGATGTTGAGAAAATACAGGATTCAGTAGAGGCTAAGCCAAACCCCAAGCTTGAGCTTAAGCAGCTCCCTTCTCACTTAAGATATGCATTCTTGGGAGACTCATCTATTTTTCCTGTCATTATATCTGCTCATTTGTCTACGGAACAAGAAAAAAAATTGTTGCATGTGTTGAAAAAGCATAAGAGAGCATTAGGCTGGTCTATTGATGATATTAAGGAAATTAGTCCCAGTATATGCATGCATAAAATTTTAATGGAAGAAAACTACAAACCTTCAATTGAGCATCAACGTAGGATAAATCCTAATATGAAGGAAGTAGTTAGAGCTGAAGTAATGAAGTTACTTGATGCAGGAATTATCTACCCTATTTCTGATAGTAATTGGGTGAGTCCTGTTCAAGTAGTTCCTAAGAAAGGGGGGATGACTGTTATTACAAATAATAAAAATGAGCTGATACCCACTAGAACAGTCACTGGTTGGCATGTGTGTATTGATTATAGGAAGTTAAACAAAGCCACACGAAAGGACCATTTTCCTTTGCCTTTTATTGATCAAATGCTTGAGAGATTGTCCGGATATCCCTTCTACTGTTTTTTAGATGGTTATTCAGGATATTTTCAAATTCCTATTGTATCTGAGGATCAAGAAAAAACTACATTTACTTGTCCATATGGAACATTTGCATATAGGAGAATGCCATTTGGGTTATGTAATGCACCTACTACTTTTCAAAGATGTATGATGTCTATATTCTCTGATATGGTTGAAAAATTCATTGAAATTTTTATGGATGATTTTTCAGTTTTTGGTCCTTCTTTTGATATGTGTTTGACTAACCTCTCCCAAGTTCTACAGCGTTGTGAAGAAACTAATCTTGTGTTGAACTGGGAGAAATGTCATTTTATGGTGCAGGAAGGAGTAGTTTTAGGCCATAAGATTTCATCTAGAGGGATAGAAGTAGACAAAGCAAAGGTGGAGGTCATTGAGAAATTACCACCACCAACATCTGTTAAAGGAGTGAGGAGTTTCTTAGGGCATGCTGGCTTCTATAGAAGATTTATAAAAGACTTCTCTAAAATTACCAAACCTCTTTGTAATTTATTGATCAAGGATGCACCTTTTAAAATTACTGATGAGTGTTTGGTTGCTTTTAACAGGTTAAAGAGAGAATTAATCTCAGCTCCTATCATCACTGCACCTGACTGGAATCTACCATTTGAACTCATGTGTGATGCAAGCGACTATGCTATAGGAGCAGTTTTGGGACAAAGAAAGGAGAATAGACTTCATGTGGTGTACTATGCGAGTCGAACACTGAATAATACACAGTTGAACTATGCCACCACAGAGAAAGAGTTGCTCGCCATTGTTTTTGCTTTTGATAAATTTAGGCCATATCTTATAGGAGCAAAAACAATAGTTTATACTGATCACTCAGCAATTAAATATTTACTTGAAAAGAAGGATGCGAAACCGAGACTAATTCGTTGGGTGCTCTTATTGCAGGAATTTGACTTGGAGATTAGGGATAAGAAAGGAGCAGAAAATCTTGTAGCAGATCACTTGTCTCGATTAGAGTTAAGTAAAGAAATTGAGAACACTGAGGTACCCATTAATGAGTCATTTCCTGATGAGCAATTATTTGCATTACTCACATCTAGTACACCCTGGTATGCTGATATTGTTAATTTTAAGGCATGTGATATTATTCCTCCAGAATTTAATTACCAGCAAAAAAAGAAATTTTTACATGATGCAAAATATTATTTTTGGGAGGATCCATATTTATATAAGTATTGTCCAGATCAGCTTATTAAGAAATGTGTGCCTGATGATGAAATTAAAAATATTTTAAAACACTGCCATTCATTAGAGTGTGGAGGCCATTTTGGACCCAACAAAATAGCTGCTAAAGTATTACAGTGTGGTTTTTATTGGCCTAACCTGTTTAAAGATGCTATTGCTTTTGTTTCTTCTTGTGACCGATGTCAAAGAACTGGAAATATTTCTTTTAGACAGGAAATGCCACTAACCAATATCCTTGAAGTAGAACTGCTCGATGTGTGGGGATTAGATTTTATGGGGCCTTTTCCACCTTCTCATTCAAATCAATACATCCTGGTGGCGGTGGATTATGTATCCAAATGGATTGAGGCAGTAGCACTTCCCTCTAATGATGCCAAGAGTGTGCTCAAGTTCTTAAAGAAATACATATTCACACACTTTGGTATTCCAAGAGCTATCATCACGGATGGAGGTAAGCATTTTTGTAATCGTTATTTGGATTCTCTATTGATAAAATATGGTGTTACTCATCGTGTAGGAACACCATATCATCCTCAAATAAGTGGACAAGTAGAGATCTCCAACCGTGAAATTAAAAGAATATTGGAGACTACTGTCAACTCATCAAGAAAGGACTGGTCCCTAAAATTAGATGATGCGTTATGGGCATATAGAACAGCATTCAAAATGCCAATTGGGATGTCCCCGTATCGTCTAGTTTATGGAAAAGCATGCCATTTACCTGTGGAGCTAGAGCATCGAGCTTACTGGGCAACTAGGTTGCTAAATTTCAATATGGAAGCTGCTGGGGAGAAAAGGTTATTACAGCTTAATGAACTTGATGAGTTCCGCCTCCATGCATATGAAAATGCAAGAATTTACAAGGAGAGAACAAAAAGATGGCATGACAAACATATTGTGAGGCGTGAATTCCAACCAGGACAAAAGGTGTTGCTGTATAACTCTCGCCTAAAGCTATTTCCAGGCAAGCTCCGGTCTAGGTGGTCAGGTCCATTTGAGATTATACAAGTTTTTCCACATGGAGCTGTTGAGCTGAAGAGTGGTGATAGGACCTTCAAAGTCAATGGGCAAAGGTTGAAGGAATACATAGATGGAGGATTTGAGCAACCAGAAACCTCCATAGCACTGATATAATGCATTGGGATAGTCAAGCTAACGACTATAAACTAGCGCTTCTTGGGAGGCAACCCAAGCAAAATTTTTTTTTTTTTTGAGTCAATTTTAATCCTCACTATATTTTCAAGGTTTGAATGGACGTTGTTCACTTTTTGTAGGCACATTGAAGAAGACAAGAGATATGAAATGACTGAGGACGAGTTGCAAACTCACACAAGCGCATAGGCACGCTACAAAGGGGAGTACCCCTAACCTTTAAGAATGCCTTGCTATAATATGTATTGTGAGGATGATCTTGTCATTGAGCACAATGTCAAATTCAGATTTGGGGGTGCATTTGCATGAGCATTTCGTGTTAATAATATAGGATTGCCATTATGTTTGCATCTTTATCTTTATTTTTTTTTATAAAATTAAAAAAAAAAAAAAAAAAATTTGGAATGTTGATTCATTGATCACTTGTAAGGATATAGAGGGGGACAATTTTACTTTTATGTTAGTGTTTGGCTATCTTAGCTTTAAATTTGAAAGTCAAATTCAGGGATTGACTGTTTTATACTTGTAAATACTTAAATAAAATCTCGTATAGGAGATAGTTACTTTGCTTCGCCAATCCTATTTGTGAGCTTTGTTGCAATAAAATGTAGACAATTTACTTGGGAGAAATGATATAGGCATTCCTTTGGCATATCCTTTTTGACCCCTTGTATTTTCTTTTCATCCATACTCATATCTACTGTTCATATTTTTTGAGAATAAATTGATTATAATGGTTAGAGCATACTGAATTTTTAGTTTTCCTTCCCTTCAAAAAAAAAAAAAAAGCACAATCTACTCCGCTGTTTCAAGTTGCCTAGTAACTAGGAGCATTCATGAGCCCCATGTTTGCTTTTACGTCAAACAGTGACTTGAATTATGAGTATGCAAAGAACTTTGAGTATATGACTTGCTGAGTAACCGGGTGCCTTCATCACCAATGTCGGTATTCGCGTAAAAAGGCAAATGATGACTTAAGGAAGAGTGCCAAAGTGTATAGGCTGTTCTAAAAGTATAAAATAAAACAAATAAAGGAAGGGATGTAAAGCATAAGTAATTGAGTATGCTCTGATTTATTGTGGTTAATTTATTTTCACTTATGTGACCATAACCATCATTCTTGTTGCTTGCTTTCCATTTTTTTTTTTACCCGAAAAAGTCCTATTGATCTCTTGAGTACGTTGTTTGCACTATTGGAGATGGGCTGATAGGATTTTGCATTCAGGATTGGATGTTTGAACCGAATTATTTTATTAAAACCTAAAGGAAGCAGGGTAGCTATTGATTGTGCGTAATTTTGTTTGAGTATGAATGAGTTTGGAATAGTTAGCTTGTGGGTTTGCTTTTCGATTTTGAGTTGGGGTGGTTAAGCCATGGCATTTGGGTATTACTCCTTTGTGTCTAGATGGATTTTGAGTATATTAATGTTAAATAAAGTTTTTAGCATTAATTTTTTTGAGATTCTCCATTTTTGATTTGGACTTTTCTTTTGCTTGGGTACAACCAAAAACTTAGGTTTGGGGGTATTTGATGTATTGCATTTTTATAGTAATTATTATTATTAGTTTTTAATGATTTTGATGAAATTGGTATAATAATTAACTAAATAAATGTAAGAACCTGATATGTTTTATGTCAATTGCAGGTAATTGAGCCAGGTCACACCTAAATGGGCTTAACCATGTTTTAAAGGTCAAATTAAGTGAAATTGGTTGAGTTCGATTCAGCAGGGTTTGTCATCCGGAGTCATCAGGTCTTGCATCAAAATCAGAGTCCACCTCAAAGCAGAATAATCAAATCAAGATATCAATGGACCCCACACCTTATCCTTTTTGGCATCATCAGTCAGAAAAGAAATTAGAGATGCAGAAAATAAATCAAGCAGTTAATCTCTCCCATCTAGTCAACCAATCTAAATTCTAGATATTTTGGTGTGAGGACCCCTAAAAGGTAAGCTACAGGACTCCAAATTGAGCAAGATTAGATCCTACAGAATTTTGAGAGAAGCAAGAAAGGAACATAATTTACAGAATTGAACTTGGATTCCAAATGAGGTGGCTACAATAGGTTGAAGTTGGTAACAATGTTGGACACAACAAGAAATACCCGATACACCCAGATTCTTCTTAGTGTTTCTTCGCACAAAGATCTGATATGGCAACCAATTTTGGGTGGCAAAGAGCTATCTTGGAAAGAATTAAATGGAAGAAAATTAAAGTCCAAACTAATTCTGCATGAGGAGCAAACTGAGAAAGAATTGAAACTAATTCTTGAAAAACTTGATTTGGGCAGTCAAAACCTTACCTTGTTTTGCAGATTTTGTGGATCCAGAAAGGAAGAAATTCTTCTCCTCTAATTAACCATGCCTCCTTTCCTTCTTTTACTATGGAAATCATAATAAAATCAAAAAATTTGGGCAGCATAAGGAGTAGATGGCTGGTGGTTGCTTAAAGCCTATCCAAAGGAGGAGAGATTCTATACTAAATAAAAAGAATGATATATAGAATAAAATTATGAAAAAAATACCACCTTAACCCTAGCCCTAGCCCTATTTAAGGATCCTAAAACACCAGCAGGAAGGGAGGAGAATCATCTTTGAAAGCTAGAAATCAAGCAAGGAGAGTTTGGAGTATCTGGAAGATTTGAAGAGAAGATTCATTCGGCTCTGCAATTCCTTCAGAGTTTTTTCTTTCTCTTATTTACTTTGAATTTATTTTCTAGAACTCATTGTTAGGATGATTTTAGAGTTTTATTCAAGTAAACTTGAGTTTGATTTTGTTATGATGAAAAGCTAAATTTCTAGCTAGGGTACCTGATGTAGCTTGAATTAAATTTCAATTCCAGAATCTTGTATTAATTTTCTTTGTTAATGCAATTGTTTGTTATTTGTGCTTAATGCTTTTAAGTATTATTATCTTTGGTACTTAATTGATTTCGATTTATAATTGGTACTGGGAAGGAAGATTATAAATTGGAGTTAATAACAAACATCATAGGAATAATAATTGGAGCGGGAGCAGAAGATTTGACCTGTGGGATCTTGAAAATAATCACTGTGCTTGTTGAACTAATTGAAATCTATTTTACTATTGAAAGATAGATTATAAGTTTTAATTAGTATATTTAATAAGACTCGGGAGAGATTATTAAATAATTTAGGATTATTTATCCTTGCATTAATAATTAAATTTAGATTATTAATCAGAATAGCTGGAATTGATAATTGGTCCAAGTGAAATCAGATATACCCTAGTGCTTTATCAATCGAATTTTGATTCAGCTTTCATTGAGTTCTTTAGAGTTAATTTTATTTTTCATTATCATTCAGTTTCGATCGTTTAGATATTAGTAAAATCAGCGTTCATTTTTGGTAATTAAACTCAGTCCTCGTGGGAACGATCTCTTATTTATTATTATATTACTTGAGCGATTTCGTACACTTGCGAAATAGGCTATCACTAAGCTACTAAAAAAGATTCTATACATACATCACGCATTTAATTAAAACATATCTCTAAGACATGCTAGGGTTTGCATGTTCAATTGGGTTCAACCCTTGACCCGACTTGAACCAAATCAAAAACTCATACTTGATCACAATTAAGATAATATTTTAACCTTTGATTATATAGATCAAGATAGGCTCTGATACCACTATTGGATTTTTATGGTGTAGTGGAAGGGTTAGGTGTTTAAAATTTTTATTCAAAATACCTGATGCACCAGAAATCCTAATGACCAGAAACCCTTGACTATATCAATCAACGTATAATTAATACAAAATTGGATAAGAAGAATACCTATAGTGCTAATCCATTTTTTATGAGGTATCCAAGTGTCTGCCTTCCAATGATAATCCACACAAAAATTGGATCAAAAACAGCACTCCTTCTTCACCTTGCTTCCAGAGTTCTAGTCTCTAAAACTCGACTAGCCCTGTATCGGTCAGGCTTCTCCAAGAACCTGACTCGACCCTCTTAGATCTTCCTCTGAACTTTTGATTTTTCTTTTTTAAGACCTTCACAACCCATTTTCTAGACCAGATAAGGCTTTGTCTTAAATCTCAAAGCCTTGTTCTAAAACTAAGATAGATTGTAAGAAAGAAGGGAGAGCAATGGAGAGAAATTGGAAAGTTGATCTGAATGCATCAGACACCCAGCACCCAGGCCCTTTTATAACCATCAAAAAGATGCCAAAAAGGAGGGACATGCCTCATCCAAGAGACCTATCTGATCTGATTATCAAAGATAAAAAAATTTTTCAAGCAGAATGACTCTTATCAATGATACATCGATCAGCACCTTCACCTGCACACATGATCAAAGAAAGGATATTTTTGTAGCCCTTCTCAAATCAAAAAAATCTTCAAAATTCCACATAGATAGAGGATTCAATCCTAATCTCTAATCACCTAAAAAAGAGATCAAAAAAATCTACAAAAGGATGTATTCTCTCATCCCTTCATGCGAGACCAGATCAGAGCATGCACGCATGTGAGGAGAAGATTTGGCATTCGATAAGCATCCAAATAAGTCTGGAAAATTTTGAAAAAATTATCCATAAAAAATTTGATTAAAAGTGGAACATTATCTGATAGGTGATGTTCCATTTTAATCGAGTTTAATCTATAGAAGGACTCTCCAAACCGCAAAGAGATGTGATGCTTCAATGCGTGCATGCAAGAGACCCTTCTCGTTTTCAATTTTTCTCCACCTCATTATTTTCAAAAAAATTCTATCTCATACTTTGAGATATGCATCAGAGAATGGATGGTGATTAGGGCCACCACATGTGTCTGAATCCCATGCCAGAAGGATTCTTTCTTCTGCTCACACCAACATGTGCATGCCAATTATTTTTGCACCAAGAGTCCTTCACAACTTGGACTCTTGGTTTTTGGTGTTAACATCAGATGTGGCACCACAAATTGGGCTACTTTCAGGTGGCATGACTAGACATAAATGTCTATCAAATTGGGCTAGCTAATTTATAAGGGATGAGACCAAATTGATCTCCAAAGGAGCTAGGGTCTCTACACGTGCTAGCATGCTTATCGAAAAATCTGATTGAATCTAAAATTTTAATCAATCTTATTAAAAAGATCCTTGGTCAATTTCTTCATGTGTATGACCCATTGGATTCTACATCTAGCCAGTAGTAGGTTCAGGTGCAAGTTGACTGAATTTGATTAGATTTCAATCTAATCGATTTAGGTCCAATCAAGCTAACCTGAGTTCAACAATTAGAATTCTTTCTAATCGATAATCGAATTAAACTCTTTAATTTGATTAAATCTATAAGTCAAGATTGATATCTAGCAATGTATCATAACTACTCAGAAGATGTGAAATTTGATAAAAATACCAACTATACCCTTCAGTGGTAAGTTACTGTGCAATTCAATCCTTCGATCATCCCTACATTTTGAATATGTTCATGAGTATAAAATTATATTAAACTCAAATATATATTCATTTTGATTCTCACTTAACCAATGATGACTCTGATGATGAAGTATTATAAACTCTTTCTAAAAATAAAAGACTTTTCTTGAGTCATCTAAGGATGAGAATACACAGAATGCAATCTCCTCTTACTAGGAGTGATCGATTCCATGTTGACCTACTCATAACCTTCATACACACTCCATCATATCCAGAATATTCCATACATATCTTAATGATATAGCTGAGTATGAACCAAAATATGAGTTATGTGCACAAGATTTCATGATGATCTCAGGTCTGAGGATCACTTGTACAACTCTCACTTAAAGAATCATCTTTAACATGCAAGTAAGACTTTCATAAGATATTCTCTTTCATCGAGTCAATTCAGAAGATCATTTTCAAATGAGCACCCACATCCATGTATTAGTGTTCCACACACAAATGGCTAGTGAGATCCTCCACTCTCTCCATCGAGCATACAAAGAATGTGCTAGTCTATCCAGAATATTGATCTCTAACTCCATACTTCTATGATCAGAAATATTTAAGATTAGAGTTTTAGGATTTTAGATCTCACTAGCATGACCCATTCATGTCTACTAAAATCATTGTCCTAATCTTTGAGGTTCATCATAATCTTAGACATAATAAGATGTAGCTAAAATGATGAATCAATATCTCATTTTATTATCAAATAATAAATGTTATTACATGAGTTGAAAAATTATAAAGAAAAATTCCATCGCAACATACTTGCGATTAGCTAATAGGGCACTCTTATTTCATCACATATAGTAGTATGTACCAGAGTCAGTATCTCAGTGGTTTTTTCCCCGTGTCTTATAAAGGGAAGCTTGATCATTTTTTTCCTAAAGGCAAAACTCACAAACTGGAAATGGCTCATCTGAGAATAAGTCTAGAAGACCATCTTTCACCAATCTATTGATCTTTTCTTCTCCAATATGATCGAGCCTAAGGTGCCATATATATTTTATGTTAACCTCATCTCTGGATCTCTTAGATCTAACCGCACTCACAGTTTGCTCGGATAGATTAATTGACTCATCTGCATCAGCATGCAAATGATAAAGACTGTTGATTAAGTAACCACATGCTGTCATTTTATTTTCAAAATAAATGGTATAATATTTCTTATTGAAACTAATTTCATAATCATCCTATGTTAAGCACAAAATAGAAATCAAATTTTTGCTTGCATTAGACACACAGTAACAGTCCCTTAGTTCTAGACAAAAATTAGATAGTAGTCGAAGAGGATAGATCCCTATGATCACAGGAGCAACTCTTGCTCTGTTGCCTACACGTAAGGTCATCTCTCCTAGCCTCAACCTTCTATAATCTTTAAGATTCTATATTGAAGTGCACAAATGTATACTAAAATCAGTCTATTACCTAACTAGTAGTAGAAGAAACCGTAAGATTAGTCTCAATCACGAGTAGATCTGACATACCTTCTAAAGGTGTGTCCCTTGAACTCTTCAAGATCTCTATCAGCATTTTCAGGCCTAAGACACAACCTAGATTCTTAAAACTCAAAATATCTTTCAAGTCCCTTAGCCAATCCTTGTAGTTGAAAACTGACATTTGGTTGATTTCTAAGATGCGAGCTAGACTATTAGAGGCAAACAATTTCCTACAAAGAGAAGAAGTTTCTGATTAAATTTTTATAATTAATTTTAATTTATTTTAAAAATTTTATTTTAAAAAAAATTAGCTCTCACTATTATTACGGAGCTCCCACTAATTTTTTGGATCCTAACACTCCTCGAGTTAGGAAGCAAAAATTTTTTCATGAGTTAAGGTTCCTAGTGGGTACTACGGTCCCACCGATTGATACACCACCTCATCTGATAGATCTTAGTGAATGTATCAATCAATAGGTAGACAACTCTTGTCCAACGCTTTTCAAGCAAATTACAGCAAATTTGATCTCTAAGTCCTAAAATCTCACCTGACAGATCTTGACCTCATTCTTTAGTTAAGTCAGACCCACCATTAAGTGCGAGTGAAGCCATCATTGGACCCTCACCTGATAGATCTTGAGTCCAATCCTATCTCCACTCTACATTTAAAGTGGTTGCTTTTCCCTTGATGCAACTGACCTACTGTATCCAGCTGAGCATAATCAACATCAAAGAGGGTGTGGCACTCTACAATGGTAGAAGATCCCTCGACTCAATATTATTGAAGAGGTTTTAAGTTTAGGTCTCTTCTACATAGTCACATAGATCTCATGTAAATGATAGGTCAGGTTCAGATCAACACATCTCATGTCTGACTAATTAGGTTCACGGAAGCACATCTCATGTCTGATTAACTTGATTTAGGTCAGCATATCTCATGTCTGATTAATCTGATTTAGGTCAGCACATCTTATGTCTAATTGATCAGATTTAGTTCAGTACATCTCATGTCTGATTAACCTGATTTAGATCAGCACATCTCATGTCTGATCAACCTAGTTGGCATAGGTGAACTCGAGTCAACAAGTAATCTAATACAAAATATAATCTTCCAAAATGATTAAATAAGTTAAGATGAGTAGGGATCTCTCTGTTGTTTTCCTTAGATATCAATAAATTGATCAGATCAGACAACAAAACCAATTAAAGAATCACCATCTAAATACTTATCTTAGACACCAAATTGGTTGATTAGAATCGATCAGATTGGTTTATTGATTTGGATCCAAACCACAGAACCAAATTCGGTCTTAAGTCAATCAATTCACATCAAAATATAAATTGATGTGACCAACTACAACTAAACTCGACTTTGAGCCTCTTTGATCTAATCCTAACCAACCATTATTAGGTTCGATCAACTGCTCAAAATCAATAATAGGTTCTAATCTGATCTAATCAATTGATCCTAATTGTAGTTTGATTACTAGACCTAATTTGTTCAACCCATATCCACATACAATTAACATAATTTTTAGATTCTAAAATACTTTTTAGATTATATTTTATTGCATGCATTAATGGTTTATGATTATGAAAATTTTTCAGATCTAAACCTAAAGTCATATATCTCAAATATGTAGTTTTAGATCTAAACTACAAAATATATATCACAAATATAATTTTTAGATCTAAAAGTAAAATTACACATACCTCATATATGCTAAATCAGACTAGGATAATTTTTTCAATATAAGGGATAAACCCTATATCAGAACAACCTTATAGCAGTCTGATATATTTTTTAATTATTCTAATTTTAGATCTAAATATGAATAAAGATATATCATATACATCTATTTTTATATCTGAAAGATTAATTTAATAGTTTTCAAAATCGATCAATCTTGTGCTAGGACAACCTTAATAATATAGGGGGTTAATCCTATATTAGGACAACCTTATAGCAGCACAAGATCGATTTTAAGCATCTCAAACTTTCAGATCTAAAACAAAATCAGATCATGCATGTCAAAGAAGAACTAGTGGCTTTGATACCACTATTAGGAAATGGATAGGCTTGCATGCATAGATTTCAAAATAATTTTGAAATGACAGCGAAAGTAGACCTAGGTTAAACCTTTTAACCCCACATACAATAGATCAAATCTATGAACTATACGTATCCAGATCTACGACATGCATATAATTTAAAAATAAAATAAAATATTATTGAGATCGGATCTCAATATCTTTGCACAGGTCGTACTACACCACAGTCGATGATCATGGATCCAAATGGTTCCTCTAGCCGTGCATGTATCCGATCTCCACAGATATCTACACAGGGACTCAATCCGATCAGAGATAGGTGTCTTCACCGAGGTGCTAGCTCCCTTGCAGAAGACTCCTATTTGATGGCTGAAGTAGTTTCTTCTCAAATCTCATAGACTCTCTTAAGATGGAGAAGAAGAACTTGGAGGAAAAAAGAGAGGGAAGAGGAGAGGAGGCTCGACTAAGAGAAAAAAAATTTCTCTCTTGATTTTCTTATGCTTGGGCATCCGACTTTTGGACCCCTTTTATAAGAAAGAAGGAATTAGGGTTTTAGGAGGGGTGCCACACCTATGACATGCCACATCACATGGGGCGCCCAAATTTTCCAGTGCCAAAAAGGGGAGCATCCAAATCTTTTGCGTCAAGGAAGAAGAGTGTGGTGTGAGAAAGCAGATCTGATTTCTCATGCAGCTTCTTATTCAATGCACAAAAAATATAAGGTTGGTTGGCACCACAAACTTTCCTCTTATCCCTTGATTCCTTTCCATCCTTATTCTTGTCACTTGATTTGAATCAAATTTAAATTAGGAAAGGATAAGGATCATGACTCATCATGCAACCACCTACCCTCTTTGTTTCTGCACCCATCCTTTCTCAAGCTGATATCTCTCACGCTAAAACATTTTTTCCATGAGAAACATTATTATGGAAACTATGGGGCATGCACATGGGAAGAAGTCTCAAGGAGTTGGGACTCTAGGGTTTTCTTTTTGTTTTAAACCAAATCTGATTTGGTTTGATCCAAATAAGAGGAAGGAACCTAATCAAATTAAAAACTTAATCTTCTCAATAAAATTTTAATCCAATTAAAAATTAACTGAATGTAAGTCTTGATCTAATCAGAAATTAGTCTCCCTCGCAATCAGACTTCATCCAATCAAATTCAAACCAAGTCAAACTGAATCCAATTCAATTAGACTTGATTCGAACCTCATTGCTCAATCAAATTGAGCCAATTAGCAATTTAATTACTAATTAATCCTCTTATAATTCACTAACACTTAGTAAATTACATAATTGCAACTTTTGCTCAGGGTTAATCATCAATCAAATTGATGATTTTATCCTTCAACGATTCATAATTGTTAATCAACCATTTGATCGGATAAGAATCTCTTTTGTATGTGACTCCATAGATTTTATTCTATCTAGTAGTAAAATATATCATGATCTCCATCATAATATCATCGAAACTTTTTTCGATGGGTTGGAACAATTTCAACTTTGTCCTTTGAGGATCATCGATCATCAAGACGACGCTCGATGAGTCCCACAATCCACCAGTGACACCTAGCATTATATAGTGATAATCCAGCATAATAAAAATAATGAATCTCTAGGTACAGTTATCATGTAGTTCGATTCTTCTATCATGAGTCCTGACAAGATGCAGATCAAAGAAAGCTCGTCAAACCCATTCATCCATCATATGTCAGATTCAATCGATTCGAGTCCAATAAAATCTTATAAAAAATTTTGTCCATCATTCACCTACCATGGCCATAGATTTTAGGACTCGGTCTCATAAATTGCATAGGATCTCTTCCTATCTACCATGATCGACAAATCCCATCTAGGTGCACACTTTATTTCTATAATAGACTTACTGTAGCCAACATATATCATAAGATTTCGAATGGCTAGATAACCAAGTGATTGTATAGTCAAACTACAGCAATCCCACTGTGAACAACTAAGGCACCATAGGTCAAAAAATATCTACACCACTGCAACTTTGAGTAAGTCACTGATGAGTGGATAGCTATCCAAGTGATTTTTCATATTGATCATACTCAGTACCCTTGATCTCTATCAAGCACCTGCACTCTTGCTCTAATATCCTCACACTGTCGATTCGAGACTCATCTATGTATAAAAAAAAGTAATCTGTGTATCGATCTATCAGGATCAGTCACCGTCTCCGTGACAATATATCGATCGAGAGTACTTAGAAATTAATTACTAATGACATGTGTCTCAAATTCTCAACTCTTAAGAATATGTGTCATCATCCGTTAATTTTTCAAATGATTCATGGACACAATTAAAATACAACATGAATAAAAAAATAATCTAAATTTTATTTATTTTAAAATCTAATTACAAAGTTATACCTCTAGAATATGTACATGTATTAGCCAATCTGACTTCTAGGACATACATCTAACATAAGATCTATTAAGTAAATATTTTCATATCTTTTTTCTACAAATTTCATATGTTAGTATAACTAGTTAGAGTACAATGTGATGATTTAAATGAAATATCAAAACCCCTATCGCATAACTGACTTATACTAAGTAGAATATGCATCAAACCATCAATAAGTAATACATTTTTAATAAAAGTGGTAGGAGTAATCTTTATATTATCAAGATCAATAAATTTATCTTTATCATTATCTCCAAAAGTAACTACTTCTCCATTCTTGATTGTAAGAGAAATAAATTAAGATTTATCTTTTATCATGTGTCTTGAGTATCTACCATCTAGATGTTACTTTCTCTTTATCTCAAGGGACACCAAGCACACCTTCAAAATAATTATCAAGTCCTTTTAGATATCCAAGCTAGCTTGGATCCTTTGAGATTAATATTAATAGTTTCTTTTGAAACTCAAATTTATTTTATTTTAATATTTTTAATTTATTCATATTGCAGTCAATAGTTTTATGACCTACTTTATTATATTTGAAACATGTAACTGTATACTTTTCAAAAGAGGATTTTATAAAAATAATTTTTAGATATTTCTATTTAATTAAAGTATTAAATCCTAATCTAGCTTTATCAAAAATATTTTTTATTTTTCTAGAAGTATTTGAAGATTTTTTGAGCTATGAGTGAATTTGTGAACAACAGGCATTAATTTATTAACTTTTTTTGAAGGGATTCATTCTTTTCAAGTAAATCATTTTGCTTGTTCCACAGATCTTCTTTTTCTTTTTGAAAGTTTTTTTCCTTCAAATAAAGACTTATTTAAATTTTTAAGTTCTTTATTTTTATAAGGTAGCTTTTTAAAATCATCAAGTAATTCATAAGATGCATCATGCAATTCTTCAAAAGTATAATCATTAGAATTATTAGCATTATCTCATCCTCATGGGTGATGAGGCAAAAGTTTGCTTTTTTTTCTTTTGTTCCTTCTTCTTCCTTGGAGCTAGGATCCTCATCATTGCTCTAAGTGGCCATCATAGTGCTCTTTTTAAATTTTTTTGAGCTCTTTTTGTGCAGAGGCAATTGGCTCTAAAGTATCTTGATCTTTTACATTCATAGCATATTGTTAGTTGCTCCTTCTCTTTTTTCTTATCTTTTTTTTACTTGCTTTTCCTCTAATATAACCTTTGTTTTTAAAATCAAACCTCTTCTTCCTTATAAACCATTTGAATCTTCTTGTGATCATGGCCATTTCGTCATCATTTTCAAATTCCTCCAACGTATCACTTTCTATATCAATGGCCATCGATTTTAGAACAATGGTCTTCCTCTTCTTCATCTCTACCTCAACATATTTGTTCATGCTCTGCTCATAGATCATGAGCGAGCCAATAAGCTTTTCCAAAAGAAACTTATTTAGATTTTTCACTTCTTAGATTGCAGTTAGTCTCCTAATTCTTTAGGAATGATCTAAATATTTTACTAACAAGTTCGTTGTTAGTATAGTCCTTACTAAGACTTTTAAAAGTATTTATAATATCAGTGAATCTAGTGAATATATTAGTGATACTTTCACTAGATTTTATTTTAAACAGTTCATATTTATGTACAATTATATTTATTTTTTATTCTTTCACTTGATTAGTACCATCTTGGGTAACTTCTAATTTATCTCATATTTTTTTAGCAAATATGCATGTAGATATTCTATTAAACTCATTTACATCTAAAGCACAATATAAAATATTTATAACTTTAGCATTTAGTTGAGCTAATCTTTTATCAAAATCATCTCAATTCCTTTTAGATTTGAAAGAAGGCATACCATCAAGCAAAATAGTAGATGTGTGTGGATCATTTACTATGATATTCTATATGTCATAATCTTATACTTGAATGAAGATTTTCATTTATATTTTTTGGTACGTATAATTTGTACCATTAAATAATGAAAATCTATTAATTGATTGGCCTTCAACTAATGATGTGCTAATTGGGGTTGCTATTGATCTTTAACACTTAATAGTTAGATCAATTGGGCTAAGTTTTTGCTTTGATGCCACTTATTTTCTAGAGGAGGCAACCCAAGAGAGAGGATGAATTAAATTTTTTTAAAAATTAATTTTACAACTTGTATCCAAAAATAAATTTAAATGTTTATGGTGTGCTTGATAGAAAATAAGTAAGCAGCCAAAAATAAAGGATGAACACAATAACACAATCACAAGCATACAAGCTTTATAGTAGTTCGATGCTAAACTCAGCACTTATATCCACTCTTTAAGTCAATCTACTTAGAAATTTTAACTATAACCTCTCAATATTATAGTCTGATTATCTTAATGGGTTCACAATCTAACCCAGTTGATTTTTATGGGATCATCAACCATAATCTTACAATCGATTATTTTTAAATTCATAATCAATCCAGTTGGTTCTTACGGAGATACCAATCAAAATCTTATAACATCCAACTTAAGACTTAGATCAATCTCAAGTTTCTTCACCCAAGAATTTTGTCATAATAAAAATAAAGTAAGATATATGAGAATTTAAAGTTTTGAATAATAAAACTCTTTAAACTCTGGAAGAAGTCGAAGTAGTTGAGCTCTTAATTATTTTGACTTCTTTCTTGAATGCATGAGAGAGGATTGATGAAGGCTTCAATACTTTTGCTTAGAAGTGATTGGCTCAAATCAATGCACTCTTCCTCTCTTATGAGTTGACAAATATAGGAAGGGGTGAATTGAGGTACTCTTAATTTTCTTTTATTTTCTCTCTTGAGTCCCACTCAATAGCTTGAAGAATAATGTCAATAAACTCTCTAAAACTTAATGCCCTTATGTTTTCATTTGAAATCTCTTCATTTATAGTCTAAAAATATCCATAATTAATATTCTAGCCATTACAAGCTTGAAAATGCCATAAGAAATAAATTTTGGCCACTTAAAAAAATTTAAAAAACTAGCTGTTATTCTATCAGAATTCTATTAGTCAACTTATCTAGATTCTTACTCAACTAATCTGAAACTTTGAGTCGGCTAAGTGAAATTTTTGAGACGACTCAATAGCAGTTGTAAATTTCTCAACTTTCTATCTCTTCTATCCATCTAAGACTAGATCAGTTTAAATATTTTTTTAGCCGGCTATCTTTATGACTTGGTTAACTAATTAACTTTCTAAATCGGCATAGAGAACTTGTTGATTTATACAGCTTGTTTGTGTTCTTCTATCTGTAAGACTGAGCTAGCTATCTTTCTCTATGAGTCGATTAAAATTCAATCTTGGTCAGCTAAAATATTTGTCGGATTGGCTCAAAAAAATTTCTTAAATCTTCACCTTTTTCTCTTCATCCAAAGTTTGAGATTGGATCAGCTATTCAAATGTTTGAGTTAGCTAAGACCCTATCTTGGTCGGCTAAGATGAAAACTTGATCAGCTAAAGAAATTTTTCTGAATTTTGACTCTTTTTATCTTTTCCTTGAACTAAGACCGGATCGGCTAAGCTCTTTATTTGGTCGACTCAAAAGAATATCAAGCACATCAAAATTGATTTTAGGTAGTATTCAATGTTCAAACTTATTCTAAGCTAGATTTATCTTCTCAAACTTAATTTGTGTATAATTAAGCTTGTTGAGAGGTTCTTCTAGACTAGACTTTCTATTTATCCAAATTATTTCATGCTAAACTTACTTTCTTTGCTTCCAAACATGAGTCTTTGACTTGAAAACATGAATTCACTTGAAAGGAGTTCTTCTTGAATAAATCATTTGAGCATTTTGAGAAATTCTATAATCACTCTCAAAAATATCATCATTAATCATGATTTGTACTCAAATACTTTTGATATCATCAAATTCAATTTTATAACTAACACACAGTATTCACCCAAAGAGATGTCACTTGATCAAAAGGGCCAAGCAACTCCAAATTATATTGATGAGAAATATGGTACTCCGCATAGATCTGCTTGACATTCTCTTCTGCCAAAAAGCTTTCTTCAGCATTCGAGCCAAAAGCAACTTCGGACGTAGTCTTGCCGAACCTCATGGAGGCTTGCTCCAAAGATCTTTGATTGGCTCTCTTCCTATCCATGCAGCTTTCCTCAAGTGTTTCCATCAAAAAGAAGAGGAAAGAAAAAAGGGGTAAGGAAGACCAAAGGAACTAAGAACCTATCGAAGATCTATAGCAGAAGTAGGCTTTAACAAAAATTCGATGGGCATACTAGAGATAGGTGATAGAAGTGCATAACAGTAGGAACCTCTACCATGGGATGCTTGATGCACTCTCCTTTTTCTCCTGCACTAATGAGCAAAAAGCTAAAATAAGAAAAATCATGTGCCCCATGCACTATATAGGGCCTTGAAAGGCTCTAATCAACACAGCTATTTGAACCAACTTCGCTAGCCATTCAGCATGTGCCCCATTCAGCATGTGTCCCATGCATTATATAGGGTCTGATCATTTGGATGTGATAGCTAGCCGTTCAGCTTTGATTGTTATCAAGTCGCAAATGGCAAAGTGTCCAATCATCATATTAGAAGTCCCACCACTCATGACGTTGCTTTGAGAATTACAGATGCTAGCACACTCTCACAAATGCAGTATCCAAAAGCTTCTTACTGCAGATTCAAGAAGATAACTGAAGTAGAACAACTTCACAACTTGGCTTCACGACTAAACTCAGCGGCTCAGATACACAATACCATGATTTGTTGTCCTAACTAAAGTTCTTCTCCCTTCATCCCAGCTGATGACTCACATCGTCCTCAAAAATAAGGGCCAAGTGATATACCTTAGAACGGACTATAGCCAATATGGCAGAATCAACTCGAAGCTCACCACAAGCTTGCCACTAAGCCTTCATCTTATTAGCCCACCAACACCATATGGCCAGTCCGGAGGTGCACTAAGATGCCTGAATCTCCCACGACTCGGCTACAACTAGCCCAAATGGTGAAACGGTCTCCATAACCGTGAGATGTATGGGAGAATCATCCGTTTCTGAACGTGCAAGCGGTTATCCAAAATGGCTGCCCTGCATGTCTCAAGATTCCATCATAATAGGCTCCATCCCTTGCCTATATAAATCATTCCAGAGAGATCCTATACGTAAGTTAAGCTAAGCCAAGCTAAAAGCAGCTAAGTGAAGTGAATTAAAGTCTCTACTTTCCACTTAGAACCTCTCCTATTTCTTTAAGAGTGTTCTAACTTAGGCATCTGAGAATTTCCATCAGATACTCTCCAACAAACGAATTTTTTTTGCCTGTGGTGTTGCAAGACCGACCAGAAATTGAAGCATAGATCTAGCTACCATCATCCATCTTCAAGTTGCATCGGGATTTCATACCAGCTCTTTGGGTCCTTACATTGTATTGTCAAGCCCTCTAATGTACTAGCTAGCTCAATGGCCTAGTCAAATCTATTCCTGGCAACAACACCAACAATTTTTTCAATAGAAAAAAATTTCTATATGTCAGTACTATTTGTGGTACACATGATAAAATTATAGGCATATTTGACAACACTATCTCGTTTCATAATATAAAAAAATAAGCAAATCTACTAAGGCATCCAATAACGCACATCTTCTGGTCAATACTATGGCATGAATATATATTTACAACTCTCAATAAATTACCATCATAGCATGAACTTCTACAATGATCATCTCCAATGTCATATATCAAAATATATGACCGAATAAATCTCAATTTTTTAACTTTGCACAGCAATAAAGTAAAATTAGAGAGAGGAGTTCCGATCTTATGTGAGGCTTGACCCACTTGGCCCAGCCTCGCCATCAAATGAGTCTAATTAGCCTCCCTTCTCCTATTTGAGTCAGAGAAGGAGACCAATTCCATCTCTTTCTCGACTTTGCCAAAAGCTAGGACATCCTAGGTCTACTCCCTCTAAGTATATATAATCCCCCTGATGACCATTACCCTGAACACCGCTGTCGAAGAAAAAAGAATTCCCCTCCTCATCATGACCCTTTTTGTTCCTACTCACTTAAATCAAAGGCCCCAGGGCCTTCCCCTATCATTTGTTTTCTCCCACTCTCTCTCTATGCATCAATCTAGGTCGACCCTAGTAGTGAATCCCTTTCTCTCAGTCGATCCTAGTTAAGGACCATGAAATGATCTTGCAATCACCCACCATATTGGCATCCACCCTAACCTTCATCAGGCATTAATGGATCTTACCATCAACAACCCATGTTGTGCTGTCTTTGCCTTAATTGGACTACATTTCACAAGCCGATGGCTGTTACCTGGACTTGTTTGAGTTGTTGGATGTTGTCAGCAGGCTAGCTTTGTCCTTCCTCCACCTCTTCCTTATATTTTTCCATCTTTACCTTTATTCCTCCTACAAATCTCCAATAATATATAGTTTCCTTTATTTTTATGTAGGGGTATAAATCATCCAAATAGAGATTTTATTTTTTAGTGAGAAATTTTTTGTGCACCGTACGGGGTGATTAGCTCATGCACAGAGCCGAACAGCATACAGGAAAAAAAAAAATCACCGGCCTCGGGCATGAGCCAATCACTCCGCACGGTGCGCGCGTTCACCAGACGCGGTGCACAAAGAATTTCTCTTCTTTAATTCTTAACTAAAGGTAAAGCCCTAATCTCTTTATTTTTTAAATTTTGAAAATTAGAAAGATTCAAGGTAGGATAGAAAAACCTAAGATTACAGATAGTTTGAGCATCAAAAATTAGAATTAGAAAATTAATAAATAATCATTTAAATCTGTATTGCATATAGTTGGTCATAGGTGATTTGGTTTTATAATTATATCAATTATTGATTTTCAAATCAATTGGATTATGTTAGGTGTATTCTTGGGTTGATGAACACTTAATTGGAATTTGCTATTGGTAGAGATAAAGATTCCTATGCATGACCACCTGTATACACACATACATATATATTCACATGTGTGCATACATACATACTTATATATATGTATGTATATATGCATGTATAGATATTTTTGTGCCGATGATTTTAGGTTTTAGTAGATTGTGAAATTCATCTGCCTTGAATTTTGTATGAGACATAGCACTAAACTATACTTTTGTTTGGCAAGCATGAAACAAAAACTTATATGACTGGATCATTAGGTGTTGTGCTTTAAACCCGCCATGCTATCATTCCCGAAACGAGATGAAAATGCGATTAAAAAAAAAAAAAATTGGAAAGAAGACTTATATCCATGGGTGAGGATGTTTGTACAAAGTCATGAAAATGTTTTTCAAGAAATGAAAGCACGACAATTCCAAGTCAGTGTTTCGTTAGAACATGTAGCAGTGAATGATATAGCATGGTCTGGCATCTCTGTTCTTTTTTAACACATAGCAGCAAATGATAGTATTAATATACTAATATCTAAAAATTTCAGGCTAGCCTTGTTTGAAGACAAAGTGATCTATCACCTGTTTACATCCTCTACTACAACCACACCTCCAACATAGGCTGCAAGTGCGACGCCATACACGGCCTGCGTCCAGCGTGACCCAAATGCACTTGAGCTGGCTTTGCGTCTAAAGAAGTATATTCCTATGTTGCAAGATAACTTTTGTTGTGTATAACTTGGTCTACTTGGGGTGGCAATGTGGTCGAATTGGACCATGTATAGGTCAAGTCGGATGTAGCTTAGGTCAAAAATCTGTCAACTCGAACCTAACCTATTTCTTAAATTGGTCAAAAATCCATATATGAACTTGATCATTTTATTGCAAGTCATCCAATGTGACCTAAATGAGTTGAATCAAGTTAAATAGGTTAAATGGGCTAAGCACCACATCTAAAATTCAGATTGGCCCTAATTACATGGAATGCAACTACTCCGAATGGAGTCCGTTCAGTCTCTGACCCAAGCCCAACCCAATACTCTCGGAAACACTTGAGCAAATTTCAAATTAGGAGAATTTAAAATCTAGGTCATTTAAGAGAATTCATATCCCTATTTGAAACCAATTTGCACTTTGCTTGACTTTTAACAAATCAGAACAATTCACAACCTAAATAATTGCTGTGTCAACTCGAAAACAAAGGGCATGATCCTCTTCTGCGTCCATCTTTTTTCCCTACATCTTCTCCCCTCCGGCCTCCATTTGCTGCTGCAACTCTCCTCAACCTCTACACTGGACCTTTGAGGTGTAGGGTCGAAATTTGAGTGCAAATAGATTTAGTTGTGTCTAGGCCATGCTAGATCTAAACTAGCTGACCGACCATTGGGTCATCATATATCCATTCTTCCTTTCAACATATGTGTCGGGCTCTGCTCCCAATATTTAACCTAAATTTGAAATGGATTAGTATTTAGATTCAAGGTTGACCTGATTCAATACCCTAAACAGTAGAGTTAGGGCATAGATCTGGCTCAATACAGCATCATAAATTTGAACCCAAACTCCAGGTAGAAAAAGGTAAAGGTCTTCAGCTGAGAAGAGCAATGCAACCAAAAGCAGCTTCAAACCAAATTTGAATTCAAAGTCATGCATGCACTTGGATCCATTTTAATTTATTAGCATAAAATTAAATAAGAAACAATGCACACTAGATAGACTTTTGCATGGTTTGTTAGTTATTTGAAATAAGACTTACAATGCAATCAAAAAAAACTCCAAATCAAATTTGAATTCAACGTCCTGCATGCACGCGGATCAGTTTTAATCTATTAGCATAAAATTAAATAAGAAACGATGCACATGGACAGAATTTTGCATGCTTTTTTAGTTATTTGGAATACAACTGACAAGATCTCAATCTTGACCTGCAATTCAGATATGTTTTCTTCAATTTGCATTGGCTTCCATAATGTTTTAGATGACTGATTCTGGGCCAGGAATAAACTCTTAGTAGTGCAACCTGTCATTGCCACACCAACTCAACAAGAAGCATGGCTTAAATCATCACCCTGGTTGAAAGAAAAGACGCTCTTTCCATTTTGTGAATTTACAAGAATCAGATATGGTTCTCATACAACAACAACACCGATTGCAAATACATACAAAAATAACAATCTTAGAAACAAACATGTATATTTGTATCTAGATATGCCACAAATAAGGTCACTGTGTACCCATAAACAATTTCAAATGAACAAGAAAAATGTTAACTGCTCTCCGGATTTCAGATACTACTCAGAGAACTGCCAGGATAAGAAATTACATCTTATTTCTAATACAAAGAAGATGATAGGAGTATACCAACAAAATCTTCAATAATATATATATATATATATATATATATATATATATATATATATATATATATATATATATATTACATGAAGTGCTGTTTGTTACAAAAGATACAAAGGAACTTATTTCATATTACAGAGGAGATAAGAACTTCGAGAAAAAGAACATCTGCTTCAGGGTCTGGTATCTCATCGTAGTATACCACAGTAAGAAATTCCATCCCCCCGCAGTCAGTCAAAACTATAGCCCGCATATCTATGTACAACTCTCAACAGAATATCTCAAAGAACTTTTATACTGACCATCTACAATGCCGTGCTTCAAGACATATGAATGAATAAATTGCAGTTTCTTAACTTTGTACAATGATCACACTACCTGAGGTGCGAAGAGATCAGCTGTTGTAACATTGTGAGAGTGCTCCTTGTTCGATACTCATGTATTCCACAGACTATGCCATATAAGCTGGTAGTTGAGCATTCCTGGATATACAGGTTATATTGAGAAAATCTGATCAAGCAAGTAACATTACTGTTGCTGGCAACTTTAGTTGCTAATAAGACGCTCCAGCAGAAGCATGACTCTTGACATCAGCATCTTTGTGCTCATGCTGCCCTATTTATGGCTCATAAGACCACCCAATAGCTGTATTTATTATTCATAAGAAAGGGGAGATTGAAGAGAATATTATCCATTGGATTAAGTAGATTGGATGAAATGAAAAGTGCAATAGAATACTATGTAATCATAGGACATCTACCAGAAAAGTTTGAAAAAATAGCCATATGGCCAGCTATACTGTATGGTATAAAATATTGGGAGTTGGAAAATAAGTTGTGCACAAGATGAGTGTAGCTGAAATAAGAATATTGAGATGAATGTATAGTAATACAAAAAAAAAAAAAATCGAGTAAAAAATGAAGTCAGATGGGAGTAGCACCAACTGAGAACAAACTAAGAGAAGAACAACTTAAATGTTTTGGATATGGTACAACATAGGCCAAGGGGTGCATCAATATGAAGGAGTGATTTGACACGTGCAAAAGGAACGAAGAGAGGTAGAGGGTGTACCGAAAATCATATGAGATGGAGTAGTAATGAAGAATTTGATATATCAACATCTTTCAAAAACTAATCCGAAACCAAGTAGAATGGAGGAACAGAATTCATGTAACCGACTCTAGTTAATTTGGGATTAAAGCTTAGTTGAGTTTGAATTAAGTAACAGCCTCTCAAAGTTGTGGTCTCACAAGCCATAAATTAGGTGGATTTGTCTCTGTGCCTCCAAGAAAATCAAGCAGTTTTTTTAGTTGTTCAAGTTCACAATCAATCAGATAAAAGGATGTCTCTTATTTTCATTTGATGATCTAACATTGTCTGGTTATTCAATTTTGTATAGGAAATAAATGCAATGGTATGTTAAGACCAGCCCATATGGATGGAATGCAGGTTTTGTCCACAAATATATGTACGATGGAATTTGGGAATTACAGATTCTAAGTTATCTAAGATTTGATTAATCATTTGTTAATGCTTTTTGCAACTATAAACCTATGTGATGCAACAATTGTACATGTAGGCCAAGGGACCACCTCCTCAGTGGCCTCATGAACAAGAACTGTTTATATTATTGTTTTTGCATTTGCCTATTATGATTGGAGTCTAGGCCAAGGGACCACCTCCTCAGTGGCCTCATGAATAAGAACTGTTTATATTATTGTTTTGCATTTGCCTATTATGATTGGAGTCTAAATAATGATGAAAAGAAATTCTGTAATAGATGATTTACCAGATCAGGAAGCCCAATAGAATACAGCCAAGTTCTGATGAAATGCTATTTTCTGGCCCTTCCTGTGACATGCTCTGTTGTCACTATTCAACACCTGAACCATTAAGAGCTCTAGCATAAAAAAACCAGACTCGACTCTGCAATCAATAGCTCCTATGATACTGAATCCACTGTACCAGACTCAAAGAAATGTGCAACAGCGGAGTAGATTTGTTCTTCTTCAAATGGCTTTGACACATAATCATCCATACCACATCGTATGCATTCTTCGTATGTTGCCTGGATTACATCAGCCGTCATGGCCAGTATTGGTATATGCCAATGGGCAACATTGCCATACATCTCAGATGATGCTTCTCCAGACTTAATCAGCTCATTCACTTTAGTTTCCATAGAGCGGATTTGTCTTGTGGCTTCAAACCTGCAAAAGTCTTACTTAATCGTAAGATAGATATAAGAAAAGCTGAAGAAAACATACACTACGAAACCATCAAAAAATCAATGAAAATGAAGAACCTATACCAATCATCTTATTAATGATTTTGACAGTTATAGTGAAAAAAATATGGAGTACACATCCATCGGTCAATTTTTCTCAAGTCAATGTTTGAATAATCAAAAGAGATGACTGCAAGCAAAAGAGTTTCTCAACACACAAAATGGTCCCATAATATTAAAGCGATAGGACACCCTCCTCTTACAAGAAGAGGGTGTGTCCGCTCTTCTTACTTTCCTGGCTGGTGGATTTTAACCTAGGTGGTTTAAATTTCAGCCCAAAAATTACTCCAGTAATTAAATATGTCGTAATGCTACCACAGTACTGATAGAGCTTTTAAGAAATTCAAACCATCCAGATTTAGATCCGAAGACTAAAAAAATAGTGGCTACCCTCACCCTTCCAGAAAAGGGTTATCAACCTTTTATATAGATAATGTAAGAAGAAGTGCTTAGCACTCCAAGCTCAATGTGGAAAAGGAATATGTCAAAGATTAAAGAAATAAAAGGACATTATTACTGCAATAGTGGAAAACGATTGTTTTAAAATGGCAAAAATCCAACAAAAATCCATAACAAGTTGTGAAATTGTAAAGAAAGTTTTCCAAAATCAATAGAAAAGGTTGAATTTTAACCAGGTTACTAAAAATAAGTAAAGACATAAAAAAAGAATAACAAACAGATTGCAAAGTTTTTTAGTATCTCAGCAAAACATGGTCAAAGTCCATAGAAATGATAACCCCAGAAATCCCTGAAATTTGCCCCACCTGTGACTGGCAATATTCACAAAAATCAAAAAGTTCAACAATATCAAACTGTTCAAAGTGGCCAGCTAATAAACTAGAAAGAAATTTTGAGTTACAATCCATCTCGTGTACAAGAAAAAGGAAAGAAGAATACCCATCCATCTCTGGCATTTGAATGTCCATAAAGCAAGCATCAAACTTGTGAGGAGGTTGAAGCATCTGAATAGCAGCCTTACCACTGTCCGCACAAGTAACTTCAGCTCCATATTTCTTCAAAGCACCAGCAGCAACCTTGCGATTGACCGCATTGTCGTCAACAACTAAGATCTGCTTCCCACTCAGAAGACTTCGAAGTGCCATGGCTTGTCCTTTTTCCCTTTGTCTCTTGCTCCCCACACCTAATGCTTTTCGAAGACAAGCAGCTATCATACTTGGGCGAAGGGGTTTCATCATAGTATCAGTATATCCTGCTGACTTCAAATCATCAACCTCAGTGGGGCTTAGGGAGGTTGCCAACAAAAACATCTTCGGAAGATTTTCTTGAGGTTTCATTAAGCCATTTTGCCTGAACTCTGCAAGAAGGCGTGGGAATGCAAGACCTGAGCCTTCACCCCAAGCCTCCTTGTCAACAAGCACCATGTCCAAATGCCCTGCCCCACTGGAAAATAATACAATAAGAATTAACAACACTAGAAATAATCTGTTGGGGAACTTCAACAAATAAAATATCATGTGTATTGGGTTCTCTTTATTACCTTAAGTATCACCAAGAGAATACATAATTATGCTACTTAGATGTGCTTGGTTTTTAAAAATCACACTTTTCCTTTCAATTCCAATTCCATGATATTGAATCTTAAGATTAAGTTTTGTTACAAGAATATATTTGGCTCTTAAAAAAGCATGAACATAAGATGAAATGAAATGTGAGGAAGCAGAAAGTTCTACTTCCTGTGACCTGATTACAGTGATTTTTCCAAATTCCACAACCAAACCAAATACCTAGTTCAATAATATCATAGCTTTCACTTTTTCCAAAAAAAATGCAAAGCGACAAAATATTGTGATCTGGTAGCATTGATAATTCACTTTAACAAACATAAACAAAGGAACAGTAGGGAAAACAAAAATTAGGAGAGGGAAAATAAAAACAGCAAGCATAATAAGATCAAGATATATACATGACATTCTGTTTTTGAAATTTTAACAGCATGTAAGCATTAAATAGTAGAAATCCATGCAGCCTCGATGTGAGTTCAAATTGCCTTAAAATATGAATTATTGGATTAGATGAGTTCCAGAGGAATTTTGCTGTAATTAATGAAGAAACCTACCTTAAATTGCAAGCTTCCAATATGCCAGAAAGTGCCGATTTTGAATTTAGGGAAATGTCCACATGTATCCCTAATCTCTGTAGATGATGTTTTGTGATCTCAGCACGCATGCATCTTCCATCAACCACCAACCCTCTCATTCCCTGGAAATCTGACACAGGGGGATCAGGATGATGCCTCCTCATATCACCTAAATTCTTTCGCCCTTCCTGAAACACTGCAGTGAAAGAAAATGTACTACCAATCCCCGGTTTACTAACAAATCCTATTTCCCCACCCATTAGATCCACTAAACATTTACTTATGCTCAAGCCTATCCCAGTCCCACCATATGTCCTTGAAGTAGAACTGTCTGCTTGCATAAAAGGTGTAAAAATACGGCTCTGAGCATCTTGAGGAATTCCTACACCAGTGTCTTCAACTGTCACCAACAAGTTGATTGCATCACTAGCTTCCGTTGAAAACTTGAACATCCTGAAATTTTCCCAGCTTTTCCATCTATCTACTATGTGAAATCCACTCAATGTGTTATATGACATGCCTATGCCATCCTCAGAATCTCTTATGACTTGATTGCTAAAATCACATGAGCTCTTGACTTCCTCCACCAGATGCACTGAGACAAATATATGCCCTTCTTCTGTGAACTGCAATATGTACAAACAAATTGACTATGGACATATAAATAAAAAGAACATAAAGGTTGTAAAAAAAGTACTTATGACTTTCAGGAGAGGCACCTGGTATTCCATGTGTTACATATCACAAGAAAAGTAATTTTATCGAGACATGCAAGATGCCCTCACGTATCCATGTTGAATTGTCTCTGGTGTTTGCATATAAACATTACAGAGGGTATGGGTCGAATGCTTGCAAATCCACATCTACCTTTGACCTTACACACTTTGTCGTAAAGGTTGTATTCTCAGTGAACTCAACCATACATGCATGCATGCATGCACACAGTACATACATGCACAGATACATAAACAGCAGCATGATATATACATTCCCAGATGATATACAACTTTCATAAAGAAAATCAAAATACAGAACCCAGGTTCTATAATGTGGTGTCATAGTTTTCCCCCTCCTTCGAAAATAGACATATTAGGATCCTTAGCACATCTCATATTCCAATTCCTATATCCAGTTGGATTAAAACTGCAAAGATGCAATGCTGCTAGACCAAGCGTTGTTGTTTTCCTTTAACTTATAATACGAAAGCCAACCTTGTCAAGGATAGTCCACGATTGACAGTCCAGATTAATCCTTATTAAAGGTAATGTATGCATTAGAATTGACAATAGCAAAGAGGTAAATATGTAAGACAGGCTCATCACTTGTTATTTGTATTAGTAAGTTATGCATGATGAAATGTTAAAAGTGGAAAACACCAAAAAAGTAAGTCATTTACAATAATGCCCATTCAGCACTCAGCCTACTCCTATTACTTGCTCCCAGTTGAGCCAAAGCATCTGCACAACTTCATAATTTACCTAAAAAGGTCAGCATATATATATATATATATATATATATATATATATATATATATATATATATATATATATATATATATATATATATATATAGAAGACCAGCATGATCACATCACCTAGCTGCATATTAACACCAGCAACTTTTGCAAATTCACATAACATGCAAACATTGTAATTTTATAAAGCATTCTCTAGTGTCATGACAATAATGCAGCTGTAAGGCAACCTTTGCATGTAGCGAACAATCTTATACAAATGTAGAATATATGAATGAAATGCCGGATGAGATTAAACATGAAGCAAACCTTCACCGAATTTCCAACGAGATTTGTAATGATCTGTCTGAACCGCCCAGGGTCCCCAATGAGAACCTCTGGAACCCGATCGGATACATACACCGCCAACTAGTTGCACCAAAAATGCAAAAATATATATATGTTTAAACACCAAATTATATCAAAAGCAATTACAGGGTGAAAAGCATTTAAAATTAAAGCAATTTTAGTCGCATTTTACCTCTATGCCTTTGCCCTGTGACTTGTCAGAAAATAAAGACAGCACATTGTCCAGAACATCACGAACATCAAAAGGAACAGCTTCTAGCTCAAGCCTGCCAGATTCTATCTTAGCCTGATCAAGGACCTCATTTATCAGAGCTATTAGAGCTTTTCCACTAGCTTGAGCAGTCATTGCAAAATCTTGTTGGGTTGCATCAAGTTCTGTGTCCATCAGCATCTGCAGCATACCTGAATTGGCAGAAGCATCTGATTACCTTTTCTATTTTCATAAAAGCCATTTCTCAGATAAGCAGTGGAAAAGCAACCATACAACACTAACAGAGCATCAAATTCAACAAAATTTCCAAATAAGCAACAGACCTAAGACACCATTCATTGGAGTTCTGATCTCATGGGAAACCGTTGCCAGAAACTACAACACACAATAAAGCATGTCAGTTTGATAATTAATAATAAAAATCAGAAATGCACATTCCAAAAACATAAGTATACAATTCATTGAAAAAACTAAAGATAGAATCAGCATGTGCTTCATTGGAGAAAGCAGAGACTAGAGAGTTTTGCTAGAGGATAGAATCAGCATGTAAACTTTCCTCTATGTGCAAGTTTCCAGTCTCCAAAGGTAATTCCCAAGTAAAGAGAGGATTTATAAGCCCACAACTGAGAGTCTGAGACACTTCTTGCAGCTAATCTCACTTTCTAAACATAATTTTCAGAAAGAAGATTTGAGAGAGAGAGAGAGAGAGATCACCTGCGATTTTGCTACATCGGCAGCTTCTGCTCGAACTTTCAGCTCTCTCATTTCACGAAAATCATCTTCCACCTTCTCAATGCGGTTAAGTGCTGCATAAAATATATGACCAACAAGCAAAACAATCACTGCGACACCTAGTGAGGTTGTTATTGCTGACCAAGGTAGTGGAGGCTCATGCTTGAATCTGACATTAAAATAAATAAATTCAGGATAAGGTAAAAATAGTTCTCCATGGTGCAAGATATTTGTCTAGAAATGAGAATGGATACCTGCAATGCATTTCATGCTTACGAAGTGGATCCCCAAAATCCACATTACTGATATGAATTTCACCAGCACCTCTGACATCAAGTCCGTACATCTTAATAGGGGCAGATGAGTTAGTTGTGTCATACACATTAACAACGATGGTTTGTTTGCTGGCAAGCTGGTGAAGAAGCTTCTCCACCAAAGATGGGACATCAAATGATGCACCAAGGTATCTGTCCAAAAAAATATTTTCCAAGGTTAGAAAGATTTCTAATTTAATCATTGGTTCCATTTTGCAACTGGAAAAAGCATACGATTACTTGCAGCATGTTGAAGCAAGCAACTAACCCTACAGTAGCTTCAATGCGCTCTTCTGGAGTAGGATTTGGAGGAAGGTCAGCATTATATACAGCAAACGTAAGCACCACTCCCAGGTGATTGGATTTCAAAAGATTAAAAGGAGACGTCAGAACCCCTTTCCCTGATGCCCTTGCTCGTAATATGTTGTCACGGTCTTCCTGAGCACAATGTCAAAATAAAAGTGATTAGGTTCAATAAATTGCAAGAAGTCATATTATCACATCAACAAATTCAAAAACTTTACTCCTGAAAAAATTAGTTACTTTTTTGAGTTCAGATATCTGCATATGTAAAATTTACACATCAAGCAAGTGCTTGTATAATTTACAGCAGCAAAATAAGTTTATATTAGCATATGGGACTAATTTCATATCTAAAATAAGTTTATATTAGCATATGGGACTAATTTCAAATCTAAGTAACTTGCATATTACCAACAACTCATCTCCCATCATCTATTTATAGTAGATTTCATAAAAGAATCTACATGCTATCAAGTGCTATATGCCTATACCCTTATGTAATGCACGCATTTTTTACTACTTCCTCAAAACCACCTTTAGGCTTTCTTCGGTCTTCACCTCATCTCATTTGGTCTTTCCACACAATTTCAAGCCATTATTCCTACCAAGGTTTCTCAATCTTTTTGTCACCCATGCCACACCATCTCAATCAGCTCCAAAAAACTTTCACTCAAGCTGCATATGTTCATACCATCATGTTGGTTCTCAAAAGCTATATCCCTTATCATGTTCATAAGGATATGGAATATTATTTGGATGTGGATACGGATGTCACAACCCAAGACCTCACCCAAAAAGGTTAGTCGGAAGGTATTATTCAAGTTCCTCGGTCCTGTATAAGTATCCAAAATCTTCTCGGTGAATAACAAATGGGCGACTAAACACATGCTCGCATTGATCCTCTCATACTCCTTCCTTTTAAGCCCAAACATCTTCGTCAGGCTAAGGGTACAAATACGTTCAAATCCGATCATAAGCACTATGATCAGCCCATGGTCAACACAAGTGGGCCCATGCTGCAGCATCCCTTAGTCGATATGGGTAATGAGTCAGGTCTACTCTAATACTAGCTGTTACAACCCACAATCTCACTCAAAAAGACTAGCCAGAAGGATTCCTCGATCCTGTATAAGTACCGAAGACCCTGACAAATAACCAATATGGGACTAAACACACACCTGCATGGGTCCTCACAACAAATGCCTAGATATTTAACTACAAATGCAAAAACCATTATGAGCATATGATATAATCGTTCATTTTTGTCCTTATAATGTCTTTAGTTTTTACTTCTATTTTTTTATTGTTTTCTTTAAAATCAATGTTTTAAATAGATTTTATTAAATTCCCCAATCTTGTAATATTTAACCCATTGTTATCTATCTTTGAACAAAAATAAAAATCTAAATATTTGTGTGTATCCATTTAAAGAAAAATTAATTTTACAAATATTAATATCCGTATTTGCATTTCTTTGAAAAAAACATGAATGTTATTCATATCTGATTCATATTTGAACCTATCTTAAAACAACATGGATACTTCTCTTATCCTATTCGTAGTTCTAGATGTTCATAAGAAATATGGATATAAATTTTAGTTTTCTGATTTATATTTGTGTTGGTCTCCATATCAGTTTTTTCTGAAGCAGATATGAATATAAATGTTGCCAAATTCTTATCCATATTCAACCTGTTAACAACCCATAATATAAAACCAAAAAAAAAAAAAAATCTATACAGAAATCCCCATTATGTACATACAAACCAATACAGATACATGCATATGTGCAGAGACATAAATATATGGATAGATAGACAGAGAGATTGAGATGGATTATGGCTTAACCCTATCAATAAAAGTCAACAATGATCATCTTGAATTGAGTATGTACTCCATTGATCATGATTAAAAGTATTAGATACTGAGAAAGAATAAATTATATGTTTTGGAGGTCTCTTAAGTCTTACCCATGCACTAACAGTATAATTTATGGACAGTCCCCGTAGAACGAATTTATTAAAATATTGATTTCTTGTATCAATTGCATCAAACCTGTATTTACGTATTTGCAAATCAATGCCTTGCTGATCTCAGAACTTCACCAGTGAAGAACAAACTTAAGTTTCCATCAGCTATAACTTAATACTAAACAAGTATCTTATTGAGACTAACCTCTTTAAATTAACTGACCATATTACTACCATATTATCTATCACAACTGGTGCACTCATCAGCCAAAATTACAGCCCATATCTCTCATTGATTCCCATGCCTCTCCTCTTGGCCATAGGAAGTTTCTAGAAAGTAACTTGTGCTATTTGATGCCTCCCATTGCTGAATTTGAGCACCTGAACACCATCCGTGCTGGGGTTAAGATCTTGATCTCCGTCATAACCCTCATAAGGAATAAGGTGATCAGTATGCTTAAGTGCATTTTGACATTTTAGATCATGAAAGTATTTTAACATTGACCTCAGGTTAAGGCCTGTCGGTTATTCAAAGAATAGGACCCATTTGGAATTTTCTAAGACAATCTACAAACATGTCAGAGAGGGGCCTATATATGTAACTAATCTATAAAGATAGAGATCATATATAGAAACAAAGAAAGCCCTAAAATATATAGTAGGCCATAAAGAGTTTGAATCCACAATGTTGATCATAATCTAGACATCTGAAAACACACAAAAACAAAATTCCATTAATTTTAATGCTTCTAAACTAAAGTATATTTTAAATCAAAACATTGCATAGTTTCATTAGAATAGCCAATTTTGCAAGCACTTGATACGTAAGGAGGAACTCTACAAAACATTTGTTTTCCTTCTTTACACATTTTTAAATGCCTTAATAATGATTTTCAATAGGTACTTTCTTTCTTAATGCTCCATTGATATTGCACTAATAGATAAAACCTTTGATCCTACTAATAGGATTCTCTGCATGCGCGTGTGTGTGTGTATGCGCATTCATGTGCATATCTTGTTAGAAAATAGTCATTGGATATAGTTAATGTAACCTATAGATTGGGAATTTTTCTTTTTTTTTTTATTCAATGAATGAAAGAATACACATATATATACAAGTATTCCTGCAACCTAATTAGGAACTAATTTGGGAATAAATCCCTATAACTGTGCTAAATCCCTATAACTATGCTAACTAAATAGGAATACAATATTTATAGTTGACTTTCCATAACACTTCCTCTCAAGTTGGAGCATAGATGTTAATCATGCCCAACTTATTACAAATGTAGTCAACCTGAGCTCCATTTAGAACTTTTGTGAAGGTATCTCCTAGCTGTTCTCCAATCTTGACGTGTCCTATTGAGATAATCTTCTTTTGAATCTTTTCACGAACGAAGTAACAGTCAATCTCAATATGTTTAGTTCATTCATGAAACACAGAATTAGAAGCAATATGAAGAGCAGCTTAATTATCACACCACAACTTAACAGACAGTGAAGTCTTAAAACCAACCTCATCTAATAACTATGTATCCACATTACTTCACACACGGATTGTGCCATAGCTCGATATTCTGATTCAGCACTAGAACGAGAGACCACACTCTGCTTTTTACTCCTCCATGATACCAAGTTCCCTCCAACAAAAACACAATATCCTGTAGTTGATCTTCTGTCAACCTTTGAACCCACCCAGTCAACATCTGAAAAGCATTCAATATTCGAATGTCCATGATTACTATACAAGAGACCACGTCCAGGGGCTCCCTTCAAGTAACATAAAATTTGTCCCAAAACTTCTCAATGGGCAACAGTAGGAGATGACATAAACTGACTTACTACACTTATCGAGTATGCAATATCAGGACGAGTTACTATAAGATAGTTCAACTTGCCGACCAATCTCCTATACATCTCAGGATCTTCAAATAACTCACCATCCCCTGCTGTAAGTTCGAGATTAGGAGTCATCGGTGCACTGTAACGCTTAGCACTTAATTTTTCTGTTTCTACCAATAAGTCGAGGATATACTTCCTCTGAGATAAGAAGATACCTTTCTTACATCTTGTAACTTCAATGCCCAAAAAATATTTTAATACACCCAAGTCTTTCGTTTGAAACTGAGTTTGGAGGAAGGATTTGAGAGATAAGATGCCGGTAAAGTCACTACCTGTGATGACAATATCATCCACATAAACCACTAGCAAGATTAGGCCAACCTCAGAATGCCTATAAAATATCGAATGATTAAACTTTACTTTTTTGCATACCAAACTCCTGTACCATCTCACTGAATCTCCCAAACCAAGCCCGAGGACTCTGTTTCAAGCCATAAAGAGATCTCTAAAGCTTGCAAACTTTACCCAACCCCCCCTGAGCAACAAAATCAGGTGGTTGCTCCATATAAACCTCCTCTTGTAGATCACCATGAAGAAAGGCATTCTTGATATCCAGTTGGTATAGAGGCCAATCATAGGTGGCTGCCAGAGAGATGAACAAGCGAGCAGAAGCAAGTTTGGCCACAGGAGAAAAGGTGTCAGAGTAATCAACCCCATAAGTCTGAGCATACCTTTTGGCTACGAGAGGAGTCTTTAAACGAGCCACAGAACCATCTGGATTGACCTTCACTGCAAACGCCCATTTACAACTAATGGCTTTCTTCTCTGGGGGCAAAGCCACCAGTTTCCAAGTACCATTAGCATCTAAAGCTACCATTTCTTCTTCCATAGCAACACGCCAGCCAGGATGTGACAATGCCTCAACAACAGTTTTAGGTATGGAAATAGATTCTAGGGAAATAATAAAACAACAAGAATAAGACAAATGATCATAAGAGACAAAAGAGGAGATAGGGTAAGTACATTGACGTTTACCTTTACAAAGAGCAATGGAAAGGTCTAAGTCAAAATCACGATCATTGGTGGTGACTGGATCCTCCGACGAAGAAGCTGGTGGAGGGCATGAGTCAGGAGTTGCTAACCTATGAGAATAAACATGAACAATAGGAGGTCAAACAGTTGCTGGAACAGATAGATCAGGAGGGATCTGAGGATTCTGAGTAGTGGGCATGTGTTTGACAGTATAGACCAAGAGATCATCTTCCTTCTCCTGACTTTGATAAATGGAAGAGGGAGAGAAAAATGGAGTAGACTCAAAGAATATAACATCTGCAGACACAAAGTAACGATTAAGGATTGGAGAGAAACACCTATACCCTTTCTGAACTCAAGAATACCCAAGGAAGACACACTTCAGAGTTCAGAGACTTTGGATCCAATTTAATTACCTGGGGACGAACATCTCTCACAAAGCAAGTACTACTAAATATACAAGGTTCAATGGGAAACAAAGATTTAGATGGAAATAAAATAGCATAAGGAATGTCACCATTAAGGATAGAAGAAGGCATACGATTGATCAAACAATAGGCTGTAGCAACTGTATCAACCCAAACTTGTTTAAGAACCTTCATTTGGAAAAGAGGAGCTCTAGCTACCTCAAGGACAAGTCGGTTCTTCCTTTTAGCAACTCCATTTTGAGATGGAGTATCAACACATGAAGACTAATGAAGAATACCATTCTGTGACATATAATTTTAGAAGTTTTCTGTAAAGTATTCTTTGGCATTATCACTTCACATTATACGCACAGAAATATTAAACTGTGTTTTAATTTCAGTACAAAAGGCACAAAAAATAGAAAATAATTCTGAATGATTCTTCATTAAATATAACCAAGTAGCACAAAAGTAATCATCAACAAAGATAACAAAATATTTGAATCCAGACTCGAAAATAATAGGACACGGATCCCAAACATCAGAATAAACTAACTCAAAAGGGGACAATACCTGTTTATCAACTCGAGACACTGAAGGTAAACGATGATGTTTGGCAAACACGACTCACATTCTAAAACAGACAAAGATTGAAACAGTGGATATTACTTCTTTAAAGTAGACAAGGATGTCCCAACCGACAATGGACTTCAAAAGGAGTTAAGATACTGGAACAAGCAAGAGACCGTGACACCTGTTCGTCAAGGATATAGAGACCACCCGACTCACGACCTCTACCAATAATCTACGTCATCGTAAGATCCTGAAATACACAATGATCGGGGAAAAATGAGACAACAATTCAGGACATGAGTTAGTTTACTAACAGACAGTAAATTGAAAGCGAACTTCGGTAAGCACAAAACAGATGACAAAGAGATTGATGATGTTAGGTGTGCAATTCCAAAACCCATGACACAAGAAGTAGACCCATCCGCCAAGATAACATTAGAAGAGGTTGTATGAGACTGAAAGGCAAATAAAAGGCTAAAATTACCTATCATATGGTCTGTAGCACCAGAATCAATGACCCATTTTGAAGAGGAAGACACAAGACATGTAGTGGATTTACCTAACTCGACGATAGCAGTGATAGGAAAATTGGTAGACTTTAAAGATGCATGATATTGGGAGACTGTGCAAACTCTTCTACAGACACTTGAACAGTTTTCTCAGAGGATGAGGCAACTGGAGACTCCTCAATTGCCACATTTGCCACTGAGATCGTTGAGATTTGTTCTGAAGTTTCCAACATGAGCATTTTGTATGCCCAGGCTCATGACAGTAGTAACAAATAATTCTTTCTGAATCACGAATGGGGGCAGCCTCTCCACTTCACTGAATACTCCTATTGCCATAAGCCCCTCCTCTATTTCCACCTCTATTATTTTGTCGTCCAGTATCATTGCGACTGACAAGAGCACCACTAGCAGGTTGAGAAAACTGAGAAATTTTTGTATGGAGCACTCCGGTAAAAGTACATGCAAAAAGAAAATCTCAGAAGTAGAAAGGATCTAAGATTTGGCAGTTTCAAATTCTGGAGGAAGATCGGCCAGAAAACTCATCACAGCCATTTGCTCTCGTTGGGCCTGCTGAACTTTCACATTAGAACTAAAGGGCAATAAAATATTAAGTTCCTCGAACACTCTTTTAAAAACCATAAAATAAGACATAAGAGTTTTATCTTGTTTTTCTGCACTATAAAAAGCCTTGCACACAGTGATTAATTAGGCTAATTACCTCACTGTGAATAGAGTTCCAAAGTTGTAAAAACAATCAAGCATCCTCCCTTAGCCAGTTTTGTCTTGTATCATCACCGGGTAGATCATTCGTGAGGTGATCATCTTTATCAAGACTGCGCATGTAAATACGAACCGTCTTGCTCCACTCCAGATAATTGGAGCCATTAAGCTTATATTCCGTGATCTTAGTAATCACTGAAATCACATCAGCAATTATTGCCTTGTTCTCATCCACAGTAGATTTAGTCTCAGCCATAATGTCTGACAAAATCTGATGAAAAGAGGGTTGCAGCAATACCTAGTTTCGAAGTACCCACAAGAACGCACCAATACCTAAGGCAACTCACAAGACTGCACTAATTGGTGCAAGGCGACGTCAGAGAAGAAGCCAGAGAGCAAGCCGACGCCAGACGCGCCCTTACTCGCCGGCGCATGGGGCAGCACTGAACACAGGAGTGGTGCGCGAAATCCACTCTTCGGAAATCCGATGATCGAATTCAGGGGACTGGCCGATCGGCAGCCAGGCAACCTGCTTTGATACCATGTAGATTGGGAATTTTTCTTTTTTTTATTCAACGAATGAAATAATACATACATACATATATATATATATATATATATATATATATATATATATACACACACACACACACACACACACACAAGTATTCCTGCAACCTAATTAGGAACTAATTAGGGAATAAATCCCTATAACTATGCTAACTAAATAGGAATACAATATTTACAGTTGACTTTCCATAACATAACCCAATCCTCTTTTAGCCTTATTCCCTATTCAGCTAATAAATAAAAATCCCTAATCCCAAGTGTCCCACAATTTAGGCCACTTATTTATTGTATTTGAAAAGGATGTCATGCAATGAAATTTGAGAATGTCTTAATTGGCATTCTCCCCTTACAAATTGCTAGCCTCATTGTTTTCTTACAGTCTTTTTTTTCCTCAAATTAGCATGCAACGGTGACGCAACTTCTTATAAAGAGCACCTCCTTCTCACCCCTAGAGTCACTTTATTTTTTGGTGAGAATCCTTATGTCATTTTTATATAGTAAGTGTGACTAAAGCACCTGCTATTGATTTTGACATGAAAACAATCTTTTAAAATATGTACTTGGTGATTCTTGCTTTTTGTCCAAACTTGGACAAAGGAAATGAATGTGTCATATTGGATGTATCAAAATCAGTCACACTCAAACAGCCACATCTTTCTTTTTATCTTCTTGCATCAGTTGAGCAATCAAACCATGCAAGGCTGCTAGAAGAGGTTATACATACATGAAGGTAATGACATAATTTCATGTATAATGTAGTTAGGATTCTATGTACAACAGCCATGTATTCTGTTAGCTAACTAACAAATCTGGTTATAAACATCGAGCATCCAGAGAGAGTACATAAATCACATGCACCATAGACATAAGATGGATGAAACAAGAAGATAAACATATGAATTCACCTTCCCTGACATCATATCAATGGACACGATGTGAGACACAGTTTCCTGGGAGAATATAACAGGTGCATATTCATCTTGATCAGGTGAAGGGTCAAGCTTCTCAGGTGTGTAGTCATCTTGAACAGGGGACTGATCCTCAGTCTCCATTTTCTTTATCTTCCATCCATGTTGCCTCTCAAATTCCTCCCTCTGTGAGTGAAGAACTTTTAAAGCATAGGCAACACCATTCGTCAGTGGCCTTTCAAATGCTGTTCTGGCTGTATACTCTGCAAATGTTTTCTGCAAGAAAGTTAACGAAAAGGTCAGAATAGCTGATGTATCCCCTTAATTTTCTAATCTCAGAGGTATCTGACAACCTTGCACGTATTGGCAATTCCAAAGTCATGATAACATCAGACCTAATTCCCTACTGTAAAAAATACAATTTCCCCGAAAAGATATGCTACGTAAGTTAGATTCTACATAGCGATGTTGGATGTTGCAGAAAGAATCCACATAATGGACTTTAATATACACATATCAATCACAGCTTTAGGTATATATTCAGAAACAGACAATAAAATGAACAAGTATTCCTCATGCATATTCTGTTACTATGATAAATTCAATTCGTTGTGACTCAGTTAATACTGTGGAGACTAGACTAACATAAAAGCAGTAGTATTCACCCAACTGAAAAAGGATATACATATCAAATTTGAAAAGAATTCAGTTGCTTAAGTTTTCACAAAGTTACAGTGCGCATTATATGAAAAAGAGAAAAGGTCTTCGAAATAATATAATAAATAATGCTATACTTGTTTTCTCAACTCACAACTTAAACAACATCATCATCTTTTAAAAAAAAAGAATATTATTAAAATAATGAGGAAAAATAAGATACACTGACGAGATGTATTTGTAAACAAAACCTGATCAATTGCAGAAGGATTTTTTCCATGGTGAAAAGTAGAGACCAGAATGGCCAATGCATGCACATGGTTCATGCTCACATTGAATTGATCCTGCAACATCCGTGCTCTCTCATCACACATGTTTGCAAGAGTCTCCTTCCTCCTTGCAATAATATTTGCATTCATGCTTAAAAATATCCAAATCGACACCAACACTCCAAGTAAGATACCCAAAAATAGAAATTTCTTTCTCCAGTTCCCACCACCCTTAGAATTTTGTGGTTGATAATGCTTCAGCTGCTGAACTTGTTGATCCTTGGACTTCCATAATCTGCTAAGAGCAGATCCTTTACAACAGACCACCATCCTCACTAAGACCCACCAAACTATCTTCGAGAAGAACTTTGAAGACTTTCAATGTTTATTGATTTTTTAGCATGTATGATTTTTCACTCCTGCACATGCCAATGCATTTGTTAGTTGCTGTATAACCATAATGTCCAAATCTACACAATCTCAAAATATTTGCTAGAGGTATGCATGAATTTGAATGAATTAGTGTTCCATGAATGCAGATACAAAACAAAAACGAAGCATGGTGTGTTTCAGAATACAAAAAGCATAATAGTCAATCCAAAACTTCTCCTAATTGTTAACGATATTCTCACAGTAAAGTACGCCAGATAGCTTTCTTTGCATATAGAGAACAGATACATATGTATGCACCTCCTTTTTAGGAATGATATTCCACAGTGAAGGAGAATAAGAAAAGCCTTGTGCACTTTCTTTTCCTTTTTTTTCTTTTTTTTGGGGGGATGAAAGGGCAGCAGAGATGGTCACCCGGCTTTCATTGAAGAATAAGAAAAGCCTTATTCATATATCTATATATATGCAGAAATACATATTAATAAAAAAAAAACCTAAAAGCAAAAACATTAAATTTTTCACCATTTCTACATAGAACATACAATTCAACCTATTCTGGAACATCAGCATCCTTTACTTTGGTAACATATTATGTTAATTTAACTAACATGAAATATTTTTAAGAGCAGAATACACATTCAAGATCTGGATGAGAAGATTCAGACTCTTTTTCTGGGCATGACAATTATACCAATCTCCATAGGCAGCAAGTTGGGTTCAATGCTTATTGGGCCATGTGATGGTCTGCAAAACGCCAGCCTCAATCTCATATACTCCTAAGGTGATATATATATATATGTGTGTGTGTGTGTGTGTGTGTATGTGTGTGTGTGTGTCCACAAGGTCTGCCATCTCGGTACCAGACCCCTGATGCCACCTTGTCACTGTGTTGGTACGCCCAGTACAGGGGCCAGTTCGACGTATCGTGTCAGTACGCCACTTGCACCATGTATCTGTACCGAATCGGTATGGTACAATATCCCTCATATCACCCAATTCGGTACAGTATGGCATACCATGTATATGTCTATATATGGAAACATACATATTAATAAACAAGATCAGAAAGCAAAAAACATTAATTTCTTCATCATCTGTACATACAATTTAACCTATCCTGGAACATCAGGATCCTTTACTTTGGTACCATATTGTAATAATTTAACTAACATGAATTTTTTTTTGAGAGCACAACACACGTTCAAGATCTAGATGAACAGATTCAGACTCTTTTTCTGAGCATGACAATTATACCAAACTCAATAGGCAGCAAGTTGTGTTCGATGCTTATCGGACCATTTGAAGGTCTGATAAAGTGCCCGCCCTTAATCTCGCATTGTCCTAAGGTGATATATAGACAGATAGATATGTCTATATATGCAAACACATAAATTACTAATGAAGAATCAAGAAGCAAAAACATTAAGGGTGCATTTGGTTAGCCATTAAAAAAATATTTTTTTTTGCTTTTTGATTTTTATAAAGCAAAAATCAAAAAGCAATGTTTGGTAACACCATGAAAAGCAAAAAGCAAAAATCAAAAAAATAATTGCTTTATATGCAAAGCAAAAATTTTTTGCTTTCCAAAACTTGCTTTTTTGCTTTTTTTGCTTCCACACATCTAAAACGCCAAACCAAAAAGCAAAGAGCCCAAACTCTTTTCCCTCATCGAACTCTTCACCTCCCCACCCCCTTCTTCCTCACTTCCTGAACCTTCTCTCTTGTCGAGGTCTTCACTTGTCGTCCCCAAACGTCGCTTTTTGCTTTATAGCAACGTAGTTACCAAACATACTTTTTACCTTTTTGCTTTTACTTAATAGCAAAAATCAAAAAAAAATAAAAAATATTTTTTAAAAATTAAAAATCAAAAAGTACAACCACACGCACCCTAAATTTCTTCATCATCTCTACATACAATTTAACCTATTCTGGGACATCAGCATCCTTTACTTTGGTACCATATATTATACTAATTCAACTAATATGAAATTATTTAAGAGCAGAACAAACATTCAAGATCTGGATGAAGCAGATCCAGACTCTTTTCTGAGCATGACAATTATGCCAATCTCAATTGGCAGCAAGTTGGTTTCGATGTTTATCAGACCAGATGGATAGATAGATAAATAATTTGTTGGATAGATGGATGGATAGTTTGTAATACTATGCAATGAATTAATGTAATTCTTAGAACTTAATAACAGTAAACCATTTAGGAGCTTAAAATTTGCCGCACAAAGGTTATGAAGAAAGAGATGACCAAGAGCCTGTTCCTTAGGACTATGGAATTAAAACATGAACCAATATCACCCAACAGCATGTTTTCTTATACTCACTTCAGCACCGCGGCCACCCCACTTCACCCCATGAGCACCCCCAATTTCGCATTTCCCTTCTGAGATGAAGATTTCTGCTGTTCTATTCATTCATTAATTTGATCAAACAGTGATACATTGGTTTTGCACTACTGATACACATATATAGATTAGTTATTGCAGAACATTGCATTTGTTTTCTGCCTTTCTACCATAGCACAATGAAAGGTTATTGGTCCCCGTATTGGTACCCAACTGGTACAGTATCTTTGTTGTCCGGTTCTTGGCATTGACATTGGTATTGGGGCATACCGAGTATCAGTTAGCTACTACTACAAGTCAATACACACTGTACATACTGGTACGTTCTGCTAACCATCCATTGAACTAAGTACATGTACATGTCCATACTCCATAGCCTAATGAGCACAGATAATACTACTAATTTGAACATAAAATTCGAAGTAACAAATAATTTGATTTCGTGCCAACTTGCTATTTAACTGTTTATATCATTGCTCCTAACTAGTATAAGGTATCTATTCCTAGCAGGACAATTGGAAACCTAGTAACATAAAAAGATACTTGTTACAAGAAGGGGATTAGATCAAACATTCATCTTTTGGAAAATAATTGTATTCTTTTTTTTCTTTTTTAAAAATTCAGCTTAGTATTTTATAATCATGTTGTCATTTGAATCAACAAGGCACAGAATTTAGAATTATCCTATTAAAGGGGTCAAAATTTGCAATTGTGATTAGAAACCTAGAAGTCAACACTATCGATTCAATGTTAAAATCTTGAACGTATTAAATTTTAGAGAGGAATACAGTGAAAATGAATGGTGGAGATGCTCCTGAGGATGATCTGCCCGACCAAAGCAGTCTGCAACACTAATGAATATGTGCCTTGACTAGCAAACTGTGCAGAAAATAATGGACTGGTTCAGGCAGTGGCAGCATTGATGTAGGGTTTCTGGAGGGAGCATGACAACAGGATTTTCAATCAAAAAGGAAGGATTACCCAGAGTTAATGGGAGCTACTGATATACTGGCCTTTGAATGGGCGAGGGCGGTGCCTGTGAAGAAGAAGAGGAGGAAGCGAACCTCAAGACGCAGCTGACAGTAAAAAATTAGATTTGGAGCTGCCAGAAGATGAGGACAGCTGGTGGCTTAGTCTTGCCAGCTTCATCTTCCTCATTTTGGTCTGGTGTCCAGTTCTTTTCATTTTCAATTGAGGTGGAAGGCACTCTTTTTTTGGATGTCTGGATGTTGATTGGCTGGTTAACTTAGTACTCTATATAGCAGCAAGATTGTATGGATGTATTTGGGTCTGTTTTGATGGCTCTTTACTGTCTAGGGAAAGATAATTGAGTCTTTTGTAGCTGACTGACTGTAGGAGTGAGATTTCTTGAAGAGACTTTGCTTAGGGATTTTTGGTTTCCTTCGTGGTAACCTCTCAAAGTCCCCTCTTTTTCTTCTTGTTTTTGTAATCTATTTCATTCTATCAATGAGATGAATGGTGGGTCATTCCACCATTTTGCTGAAAAAATACCAGCAAATACAAAGGAAGTCATTACATACAACCTACAATATTGTGTATGACTGCCTGCATCACCTAATTAGGAGGATAAGCCAGCTACAGAACAAAACAGTTTTGGATGAGAGGATCATAAGCAAGGTCAAGACAAATTCAGTGTGTAAGAAAGACATTTACCTAAAAACCTCTCATGTCCCCATATATGACGAAGTGTGCTTTTGCGGGTGTTGACATATTGGATAACCAGCTATATCTCTTTGAAACTTATTTAACTCCTTAGAATTATACAAAATCTGACACAATTGCTTGTGCAGGTTAATCTTGGTCATCCTTGCTATAAACAGGTGGTTCTAATTAGTATAACCAAGGTCCATGGTACCAAAACTAGCACCGTGCTAGTAGGCTGGTGGCACGGTACGGTAAGCTCCTGTGCCATGCTGTTCAAGTGTGAGCCAATAGAGAAACTAGCAAGGGAGGGGGAGAGGAACAAGATAGAGAGAGAGAGAGAGAGAGAGAGGAAGGGAGGGAGGGAGAGCAAGAGGGAGAGAGGTGGAGGGAGGAGGAAAGAGAAGAAGAGAGGGGGGGAGAGAGAGAGGAAGAAAGGGAAGAGAGAGAGGGAGAGGGCGACGCTAGAACAAGGCCGAGTGAGGAGGGAGAGAGTTTTCAAAGCCCTCTCTCCTCCGTGTGTCGGAACATGGGCTCCGCCCCTATTTCGAAAAGAAACATGGACTTCAGCCTCTTCCTTTTTTTCGGTTTTTTTTAAGTGAAAGCCAGCTTCACTTAAAAAATTCAAAGAAAAAAAAGAAAAAGGGGCCAAAACCCCAGTCTCAAAACAAAATAGGAGCTCCGCCCCTATTCCAACTGCCCCTATTTCAATGAATGGAGGAAACAGAGCTTTCGAAGACCTCTCTCCATCTTCCCTCAGCCCTGTTCTAGTCCCTTCCTTTCTCTCCCTCTCTCTCTCTCTCTTCCTCTTTTTCCATCTCTCCCTCACCACTTGCTGGTTTCTCGATTTTATTGCTGGAACCAATCCTGGTCTGCTGCCGATACGGCTCGATAAGCCCTGAACCAAGTGGCTCAGGACAATTCTACCTTCTTTAAGTGCAACATTAATAATTTCAATTGTAGCAAGAAAATTGTCAATTGTGACTAAAAAGCAATATGAATCACATGCCACAAGCTTGGATAAAGAGGCAATACATGCATAAAGATTTTGAACAAATAGTCAAGCATAAAACAGCGAATTTCAAACAAAGGTCAATGTGTTAGAGAGCCAATGGACAATGATCCATGAAGTTTATAAGGGAGTTACAAGAAAAAATTAGCAAGAAGCTATTAAACTCTTCAATTTGATAATTTTAATAAGGTTTTTGTCAGATAAAATGCTATCAACGAAAAAATTGTAGAAGAAAGAATCGGGAAAAGAATGGGAAAAGTAAAAAGTATGCAAGAAAAGCTTCTAAAAACCTTGTCAAATACCAAGTAAAAGTTAAGTTGAAATAAGAAATAATAAGGCAGGCAACAATCAGGTTTTCAATAATATTCATTGCAAACAAGGATCTCCATTAACTAAAATTTATCAAATCTAAGTTGATCCTCATGATCCTAAACACTGAGGCAATGTATGCTATAAACTCAGAGATGAGATGATTTTTCCTTCCCACTTTAAGTTTTAATTCCAATAGTGTATTGAGGCTTCCCAAAATCATAAATGCCACCAGAGATTTGGCTAGAGATTGAATCAAGGTTTGTTATGCCGATGTCGGAGCCCAGACTAGTTGGCCAATGGTATAGTTAGGTATGGCCCGTCCTAGTCTATACTGTTCCTAAACCGACATAGAGAGAGGACAAAGGGAGAATAGAAAAGGAAGAGAGAGTGGGGAGGTAAAGAGAGGGAGAGAGGGCCTTTGAAGGCCGTCGAAGGATAGCGAAGCCGAAGGATGGCGGAGGGAGGGAAGGAGAGGCAGGGGGAGAGGAGGACACCAAAGGCCTTTAAAGGGCCAACAAGGCCACTGCAACACCGCCGAGACCGATGAAGGCTGAAGGAGGGACTCCACCCTCCTCCTGATCGAAACAAGGGCTTCAGCCCATATTTTGTAATTCTTTTTGGATTTATCAGATTTTTTCAATTTTTTGGGATTTTCAGTTGAAGTCGACAACCGCCCTCCTCTGGCTTTCACCAGCCTCAGGGGCAGCGCAGCGGCCTTGTCGACCTTTTGGAGGCCTCCAACAGCTCTCCTCTTCTTCTCCTTCCCTCCTTTCTCCCTCACAAAGATTGGCAATAACATAACGAGCTCGATTGCCCTCCGACGACCTCCAAAGACACTCTCTCTCCTTCCCTCCCCCACTCTCTCTCTTCCTCTCTTTGCTTCTCCCTCTCTCCCTCCTCGCCAATTTCTCGTTTTGAACACCAGAACTATCCTGGTCGGCCACCGATACGGTTCAGCACAGGTGGTTTGGAGCAGTTTGGCGAGCCACAGACTGAATCAAATGCACATAATTTTTTATTGTATTGGATCCATAAGATAAAGATTGATAGGTAAAAGATCACCATTTGATGTGCTTCCAAATTAGTTATTGATGCTGATGCTTTTCAATCTTGACGGATTATTCGCTAGAGAAAATACATAACTAGAAAAGGAGCCCTACTTTCACATAGGCCACTACAGGCAAGATTACATTAAGCTTTCAGTTTCAGCATAAGATCTGTTGAGAGTCATTGCACATCCCAACCATATAAGATCTGTTCAATAATTCATTGATCCTATATGCAAGCATGTGGACTCTATTTGTGATCAGATATTCAGATCATGATGGCTAATTTCACAAACATCAAAATCATTTTTTTTCCACCACTTGTCCACTTTATAGATTGAACAAGACCAATTATCCAATTTAGAGGTCTATGGTTCAGACAAGTTGCCATATTTTCATTATCTAACAATTTTTTTTTTCTCTCCAATTCTACTGTACATGCATATCATATAAAATGGTACTCATTCTTGGGCTGACAGACACAGGACGGTCCCCCTATGTAGGATTCTAACATTCTACAAAATTAACATATAAATCTTGTGGCAGCCATTACTCTTCAGCCAACATCGAAACATCGAACTAAGGTGCAAATAGATGCCAAAATGATCAACAACCAAGCCCTATAAGTTCCAATCAGAGTTCTAATTCACATTAGTCATGACATGATTAGCAACTATTTAGCCCTACAAATGTCTTGGGATAGAAAACAACTATTAACACATAAGATCTGGCCACATGATAGTTCATAATCAAAGGGTAATCCAGCGAATATAAAATTTTATTGAAAAGGGTCATGGAACAAATATGTCAAGTCCAACCTATATGGCATATTTTTTTTTTTATTCTGCAAAGTTTTATATTTCTAGCTGCTGATAAGTAGGAGGAACAAAAAAGATCTTGTACTTCAGGGAGAATGGTTTATAATTTCATGAAAACGAAAGAAAAAATCAACCTTCAATTTCCCAAATTGGCGGGAATACATGCTCATCTCTTAGATAAGAACATATGTTGGGCTTTGTCAATATATTATTTTTAGAAAGCAAAAGCCAACAAACATTTTCCTATATACCTGAGAACAGGCATATGAGTCTGACAAGGACTAAGATCAGAAGGCAACATGACTTGGAGATATCACTTGGATTCAATTTTAGTTTTTGGTTTGCTGTATTTGTCTTTTATTTCTGTTTATGTTTAGCTTTAGTGGGTCTTAATAAGTTTAGGGCTGAGATTAAATGATCTTGAAGCCATATTAGATGATTAGATGAGGCGACAACATGGCATGACTTAATAATAAAAGCCACATCAGCCATCAATAGGTTAGTGGGGAAATAAATATTGGATGATTGCTGTTCACGGCATTGTCATGCTAGAGTAACCACGAAGAATAACTAGGGCTGAAAATGGAGTGGATACTGGTAAATATGAATATGGATATCAAAATTAAATGGATACTAGAATTAACATCCAAATTTGTTCTAAATGGATAAAGATACGAATTAGATATTAAGCATATCTATATTTATTCTAAACGAAAATGGTACAAGTCGGATATTAGTGATATCCATATTTTCTCTATCCACATCCAGATATAAGTCAGATACTATTCAGATATAAATTGGATTTTAGCAGAATTCAATAACAAATACTAATATTGAATACATAATCATACATGATAGAAACAGAATTTATTATGCAGATCACACGTGGCACAGGTAATGAAGGATCTAAGGCATAATTATTAAACCTACACAGAGACCGACCTGGTCAAGGATCCAAGTCACTCATCCGACTAGGTTTGTATTAAAATATTAAAACCCAAAAATATATATAAACATTAATGAATTTTTTTTGATCAATTACTTTCATTGCTCTTTAATTACAGCATAAATAAAAATAATCATAAATTATCTATTTCTAGAGAACTTGTAAAAAGATTATACATGAAAATAAAAATACATAGAAGTTTTTATTGTTAAAAATTTTTAACAATAAACTTTTGAAAAATATCATAAAGAATAAAATATAATATATTCATTTTTCATTTTTAGCAAAGAGAAAAGGAATTTTATAAAAAAGATTAATATATGAAACATCAAAATCTATGTCCAATGATTACATAATGACTTGAACTAAGTAAAATAAACTGCCTATGTAAAATAGGAATGAATGCTGTAGCTTAGTGATTGAGAGTTTGTCATCCAAGTGAAAGGTCAATGGTTCAAATTTTGTGTAATGGTTACTTTAGTAAATTTTTTTACTAGATATCAGAATTCAAATCCGAAAAATCTTTGAATCTATATTCAAATCCAAATCCGACAAGATTCATTACCAAAGTTCGCCGTCTCAGTATCGGATCCAAATACATCCTATTACAGTATTGGCACGCAATACGGTACAAGACAATGAGACGTGCAGTATCCGCATGATACGAGACTGCATTCTGATTTGGTACTAGTACAATATACTACGTTACCAATCGGTACAGCAAACCTTGAATTCTAACAAGATATTCGAATTCGTATTGAATACCAAATCTTTTATCTGAGTCTAATATGGAAACAAATATGGTCAGACTTTTATCCAACCTGTTTTCAAACCTAATAACTTGCATTATGATGAGTATTTTAGAATGATATTAGGTTCTTGGCTTTTACGCATTATCCAAGGTGATACAAGGCATACCTTGTTCGGTACTAGTACATAGTACCGGAGGCATACCGACACTCGATAAATCAAACTGGCCTCGTACCTGGTGCACCAACATAGTAACAAGGTGGCACCGGCACAGGCCTGGTATCGAGATGGTGTACCTTGGTCAAACAAAATGTTTTTGCATCAACTAGGGACATAGGCCAATAAAGAGAACATCAAACCCACTTGTGTGGCTATGGACTTGAAAGAAGAGGAGCTTCAGTTGGAAAATGTACAGGATCCTAAAGACATGATGGAAGAATAGACAGTCATGCAAGAAGCTTCACAAGATTCACATTAAGGAAGAGCTAATGAAGCATATGATGAGGATATGAATTTCAGTGACTCAAATATGGTGTTTGAAGAAAAGGTGACATGTATTACTGATACATTAAAACAAGGCTGTTTGGAAGCTAAATTCCCTAAAGATGTTAAACAAATTGGGAAAATTACTCTTTTTGATCCTCCAAAATTTAAAGATGGCTGATAAACTTTGAAAAAGCTATCCCAAAAAGAATTACATTTTGATAATGCTTTTTTCATGCAAGGTGATACCATGATGAGAAACACTAACTTCAGAATTGATGAAAGGTGGGCAGATTCAAAGAAAATCAAGATTTATTTTAGTGAAGAACAATCACATTTGATGGGATCACATGTTAGCTGGAGTTCAAGTTCTACCACGAGAATCATGCAACATCAAATGTAGGGCATTTATCATTAACTAACCATCAGTTAGATTATCAACAAATGCAGCTTTAACTTCAAAGAACTTGATGCCAGTTCTTACTCAGCAGAAGCGAATGACGGAGACCAAGATCAGAGGATGGCAGAACTGGGGATTTCTCCTGGCTTTAGTTTTAGTTTTCAATTTGCTGTATTGCTATTTAGCTTTAGTGGGTCTTAATGCATGTAGGCCTGACATAAATGATCTCAAAACAATACTAGATGATTAGATAAGATGATGACATGATGCATGACTTAATAATAGAAGCCACATTAGCCATTAAAAGTTTAGTCAAAAAATAAATCCTGTATGATTATTGTTCATGCCACTGTCATTTTACAGTAACCTGCATTATGAAGGATATTTTAAAAAGTCCAAAAGTCTTGTTAGGGTTTTCCTTCTTTGTTTAGATATGGAATGTAAAGTAATCAGGTTTTATGCAGCATATGAATGAAAGAATGGAATTTTTGTTTTTCTTCTTGTGGTGTATCCTGCGATGGAAGTGTGAGGCCTTCAGACACTAGGTGTGACTCCTACATCCTGAAATGAGTGCACTATTATCTTTTACTTTCTCTTTGCTTTTAGTTTTTTATGTTTGATCCAATAATTCTTTATTCTTCTTTAATTCATCTTGCTCCCTTATCTCTTATTCATCTACCTTATTAATCTTTCCTATGAGCATGGAATGCTGTACCGTGCCAAACCGACCGGTACACCCCGTATCGAGCCAGACCGGTAGGGAATCAACACAGTTTGGCTGGTTCAAACGATATACCAGCAGAAGAGGAAGGGAAAGAGAAGGAAAGTGAGAACGAGAGAGAGAGAGGAAAGGAAGGGAGGCAGGAGCCATTGGAGGTCGGTGGTGGTCCGATACAGCCATCGGAGGGCCGCGAAAGCATCCACGGCTCATCAGTTCACCCGATAAGGCTTTGAAAAGAGCGAGAAAGAGAGAGAGAAGGGGGGAGATCATCAAAGATGGAAGCGGACGGTGTCGCGGTTGCGGAACAAGGACTGTCGCCCTTATTCATGCGACCTCCTTTTTTAAAAACAAAGATTAACAGTGAAGCCGGCAAACTATTTGTCGGCTTAAGTTTCGATTTTTTAAAAAAATCGTAAAACAGGGGCGTCGCCCCTGTTTCACGCCCGCGGTGCTGCATGCGTGGACTGCGCCGTTCGACGGCCACGGCGGCCAGTCGAAGACTGTCCGACGGCCCCGCCCCCTCCTTCCCCTCCCTCCTTTTCTTTCTTCCTCCCTTTCTCTCTCTATTTCTCTCTCTTTTTCTTCTCTCGGTTCGGGTCCGGTGCCTTCGTCGGTTCACTGTCGGTTCGGTACGGTATGAAACGATACCGAACCGTACCGCCGGCCGGCCGAAACAACCGTCGGTACCAAGACGGCGAACCTTGCCTATGAGTTTCACTTTCCATGGGATTTTTTCTTTGGTTATATAAATATCGGATTTCCTAAAAAATTCTAGCATCCACTTGGTTTGAGTTATTCAATAGCATAAACCCTTAAAAGCTTAATCTAAGCCCTAGAATGCTAAAACCTAGGGTAAATAATAACCAGTCATTACCTATTTTCTTCAAAAGTATTAATTTTCTAGATTAGTTCTATTGAAAATTCAGGTCTGAACCTGAAATTCCAGCAATTTATACCTATGCTATACCTTTATAGATTCCCTCTACATAGACTATCCTACATCAGCATCCTTTTCTCCATTTATTCTTGTTTAGGGCTATATCTTATAGCTCTCTTTGGTTTCTGGTATGCCCAATGGTAGAATTAAATGTGTACTCCATATAAGCTGAGCACTTGCCGCCTTCTTATAAATGGAGACATAATTGCTCGAGGACTGTTATATCTTTATTGCATAATTAAACAAAAACCTAATACATCACCCCAAAAAAAAAAAAAAAAAAAAACTATTACAAAACTATAGCAATAGCTAGCAGTTCTTGTCACTCTGATCGTACCCAAATGGTATAATCTCCTATTCAGAGGCTTAGACATTGTCTGGTATAGAGTTCATTATATAAATATATCAGTGCTGAAGACAGATAAAAGTGAATTATTGCAGACAATAGATGAAGAAAAAAATGAATATTTTCTGTTTAAAATAAACACAAGAAGCAATTACATGCACCAGATATATTCTTGTTCGCATGCATGGTCAACTTAAAAAACTTAGTGCATACACTTTTAGTGTTTATGTTGAGCCTTAAAGCCATTTCAACAGGGCAATTTTATCAAATTACAGAATACTCAAGCATGCAGCCTATGAACGCAAAGGCCTTTTAGCAGATTGAAACTGGAAACTGTACGGACCTCTAGACACATCACATTTCTGCATCTTGTAGAAGGCATGATATTTTTAGGGACTTTATGTGGCACAAATTCATCCTTAGGTGATGAAACTTTGAACTTCCCTGAAATGCACTCATCTCTAATAGGGCACTGACTCTGAAAGACTATGTTATCCCTCATCCATGTTTGCTGATCTTGGGACTGCTCCTTCTCAGAGCACAGTACCCCTAAGACATGTGAGAGGCTACCACTCAATGGTCTGGATGAGATACAGATTTCTCCATGCATTTAGAGAATGTTTTCTGCAATAGAAAGCAAAGGACCAAGTTAGGGTTGGCCACTAAAGTTGCAGACAACAGACTTATTAGAACAACTTTAGCCTTCTCAAAGATTTGGAGAAGTGAATGGCAACCTTTATCCATCAAAGAAAGTATTTCCAGACTCTGACATAAGGATGCAATGCAACAAAAGGCATCCATGGTCATAGGTCTCTCCTTTCAAACACAACATGCTAAACTCTGGGATCAGTATGATCAATGGACTTAATGCTCATTTATGATAATGTAGAAGTGCCACAAAGCTCTGATCAGTCATATGGCTTGAGTGCCAACTGATGTGACATGATGATATGAACTGGAAAGACTCCAGAGTAGATGTATTTGGGAAAAAGAGTAGAATATCATACAAAATAGTTCAAAATATTTACTCTACATATGTCACACTATCAAGATTTTTCTTTCAGATAAACCACCGGCAAATATAAAAGCACCTATTCAGCTTTTTTATCTCAAAAATTTTTCTTTGGGTGCTCATTAAGCTTTACTGTTAAATGTGTCTTCTCCCTTCCAAGGTAAAATTTAGGGCTTATCGTACAACTGTGCAGGCTTAGAGCTGGTGTGTTGGTTTCAGCCATTCTGGTGGAGTTGCAGTATATATGAATCCATCTAATAAGAATGGAATCTGTTGGTGGACCAAAGCATTAGTTTCTAACCAAGCCAAAGAAAGAAAATTTCAAGTTTTAAACTATATGGGGAGAGAGAAGCTAAGCAGCCATGCCTAGCCTTCCCATGCCCTACTCCGACATCATATCATTGGTTATAAAAGATGCAATACTGGCAGCAAGAGATCAAGTTCATCCAGGTTTTCACCTAAAATCCAATTATATTCCAAGTACAACATCCTAGAACCATGCTAAATACACCTATCTTTATTCATTCTCCATCCCTCCCTGCTACGCATCCCAATACCCACTGCTCTTCCCCTTTGTACTTCTTCTCCTTCTCCCTTCTCTCCCTCTCTTCCAAATCTGTAAGGCCCACTGTTTTCCTAGACTTTCTCTGCTTCAAGCCATGTGCATTTCCAACCAGCCATTAAAATTCACAAAGGAAGTGGTTTGCCAGAATGAAGGGATGGTTGGAAGGCAATGTTCTCCAAAAATACAAATAAGACTCGAGACATGCATATCCCTATCACCCTGCTGCACCCATAATAATACCTTCCCAAATGCATTACCATATCAGCAGCAAGCCAGCAACAGTAGCACTGAACTAAACTTCAACAGATCGTCAGCTAAGACAAAACAGAATGGAAAAACTTAAATTCACTCCACATCACTCCTAAGAGTGACGGGCGACCTTTCTTGATGAATCAAAATTAAGTCAAACTCAATCGGTTCACCAACACAGCTGCTGAGTGTAATATAGAACATTAGTTGGACACATATTCTATTATGTTCGATTCTTACTGGTATCCACGCAAGCACTCCACCTTTCTAGTTTCAATTATTTCCAGTAGAGGAAACTCATTTTCCCAGCAATTTATTAAATTTTCATATAGGGCTGGATGAAATGTTGCAAAATATAGTGTTAATTTAACAATATCATTCACAACATCACATAAAGAATCGAATTTAAGGACCGAAAGTTTATTTTTTATGCAAGACTTAGATTTGGGTACAGCAGTCGATGACTTGGGGCCGAAGCTAACGGATCAGCATGAGCATGCGAATGAATATATCATCCCCACCAACACCTTCAATGCTTCCAAAGGCCGCTCCAAAGAACCCAGCAACCGACACAACGACGGCATTAATTCTCATAAAACCATTCTAAACAAGTGAAAATAATCAAAAAAAAAAAAAAGGAAGAAACCAAACGAAGGAACAACAACCTGTATACCACTACAAGTTCTGGAGGGATAGGATGGGCTTCTCACCTAGTGGTCAGCAAGTTGAAGAATTAACAGAAATCCTCATGGTCATGCTCCAATTATTTGTTCATCATTGCTTCTTGAAAAAAAAAGGGACCTTTCATCAGTAGCTCATTGTTGCAATGCCCCCGAACAGACAATGGCTTATGAACAAAGACTTTTATTAAAAGGACAAGATAAGGGGAGAGCAAAAGACTCCAAGTGCTGTGAGAGAGAAAAAAGGGCCCCTCAACCTGTAGTTCTTCTTTGGAGACCTGAGAAGGACATAGAAGCACATCCGCAGGCACCCAAGAAAAGCAGCAAGAGAAGATAAGAAGGTTGGGAAGAGGGGGCAGGGTGGTAGACTGGGAGAGGTGGTTTGGGTAAAACAGGAGATTGGCTCCCTGGAGGATGGAGATCTGGTAATTGCCAAAGTAGGCAGAACAAAGCCAGGAGAGCAGAGAGGGAGGACAAGAGGCCAGGGGTATTTGTGGAAGTGCAAGCTTGGAAGAACGGGAACCCGGTCGATTGGTCCTTTGTGGCATGGAGGTGGGGAACGGGAAAATGTCTTTTAAGACATGACCAGCTGGCAATAACAAGAAAAGGTTGCTAAGTTTTTTTTACAATCTGATGGAATTAGGCGCGTGCGGAGTACACACGTGCATGTATAGAAGAAATAAGGGGTATACGGATGGGAGGAGAGGATGGATGCATCAGACATTTTCTTTTAAAAAATACATAAAGTCGCAAGATTAAAGAGAAAAACTTTAAAAGAAAAAAATAAAGCATGCACTATAGAATCATTTGGTTGATGGGAATAAGAAGGGGAAATTTGGCCAATAAAAAAAAAGAAAGAACCTCTGTTGTTTGTTGGAATTTTTAAAAAGAGACATTGAAAAGTGATATTTTATGGAAAAGAAGAATTTATACGGGATATGAAATTTTGACTTTTGTACGGGAAAAGAATTAGGATTTTTTTCTAAAAGTACCGTTAAAATCATGAATAGAATGAAAAAAAAATTATTAAAAATATAATAGATATTTTATATAATTTTTTTAAGAAAGTAGACATTCAATCAAATATAAAATATTCTAGAATACATTATTTTTGCATGATCAATCAAACATATCAAAATTATTTTTTTGAAAATCACATCCCTATGAATCAACTTTTTAGGAAGAAAAATATTCCACCAAATAAAACGAGCCCTATAAGATAAAACTAGCCAACACATGATTAGAGAAGATAAGAAAAACTCATTATCTTTTTTTTCAAGAGAATTATGCATCCTTAAACTGTGTGGTCAATTGCATAATGCTGTTCTCAAGATATGATTCGATCATAAAGAATAAAGAATTTTTTTTCAGTCCACTCAATTTGAATCTCTTAAAAAAATTTAAAGATATTTAAAAAAAGCTAAAACAAGATCTAAGTCCCCTTTTCTTTGATTAATAAATATGAAAATGAGTTACATGGTTTCTATTTATACCAGTGAAGTCAGTCCTTGTATAATTAAAATTGAATTCTTATTCTAGTTTAAACAAAAATATAACTTTTTTGAAATAAATATAAATAATAAAAATAATTATAAAAATAATTAAAATTCTATAAAAAATAGATCTTGACTTTTACATCAACTTTATTTTCAATTGTTTTGCTTAATACTTATTGGATTGAGAAATATGTTCGATCAAAATATTTCTTAAAAAAAAAAATTTGTATTCACTTGTATATTTCTAAGCCTAAACAATAGAATTTCATCTTGATCGTTTGCTGCACTATATCCTTAAAAGGTGGCATCATATCATAGAACTTGAAAACATACTATATTTCAAAAAAAAAAAGGATCTCAAACAAACATCATATGGGCAAGTTAGGATCTTTGGAAGATTGGTGCATTATTCAGCTTCCCAATATAGTATATTTTGCTTCTAAACCTATCCAACCCTTCCCACTGTATATCATTAGATGAAAATTTAAATTCAAAATGATTTTTTTCTATTTTAGAAAGATAATACAATAATTTATTAGCTATGATCTTTTCTTTTTGCTTAAACAAATCATCATATGCATCATGACACATCTTTTAAGAAATATATTATCAATATGCATCATTACAAAGGTCTTGCTCCAAGCTTAGTTGAGCTAATTTATCAAGTTTTTTCCTTAATCTTAGTGATTTGTGAATTATGATTAACAAAGAATTAATATGTAATACTTATTTGAGCACATGGCTAATGCGTATAACTGAATTATAGCTCAGGCATGGAAGTACTGAGAAAGATGAATATTTAAAAGTTAAAATATTGATTTTTAGGATTTTTTGCATGAATAACCACCAAAATATTCAAATTTATATAAATACTCTCTTAAATTAATATCTGCATGTATACCTTCATAAAATACTTATTCTACATAATATATCCTTTCTTTTTCTCTTTTTTATAGCATTGTTTAATACCATTAAGAAATGAGTGGTTTAAAATTAAAATAACCAAAATATTCTTAATGTATAAACTACAAAAAGAAATATTTATAAGAGTATGTAAGCAAATAGCAACTTTACAAGAGTATTCATGAAATTGCTTGTATTTACAAGGATATGCATGAAAAATCCTTTTGATATCTTTTCCTATTTCTTATATATATATATATATATATATATATATATATATATCAGTTCATATATCAAAATACTTGGGTTATTTCATTTTTTCCCTATGGTCCTACCTTGGCTGTATTAAGCTAAGATCTCAATTTATCTTACTTTCATCCACCTATTGAGGTTGAAAAGAGTTTCGAAACTTGCAAAAGTGGGGAATAGCCTTCCCAAAATAACGGATATCTTGACTTCTAAGCCTTTTTCCCACTATTTGAGATAGGTTTTATAGATTCTTGTTTGCTCGATATTTCTATTAAGAACCATATCTAATATTATTCAAAGCTCCTAATAGAAGATGTTTATTTTTTTATGTCATTTATCTATCCAATATTAAACCTCCATTTTTCTAATATGGACTTAAAATCGGATAGAGTGCTATAATATATAGCATCTTGGATATAGAACCGTAATCTTTTTAGCATATGTTTGTAGATACATAGAATGCCTCACTTTAGTTGGTGAACTCTTCTGCCAACCATTAATTTTGAGATGCCAATTAATAGCTGGTTAAGGTACAAAATAAAGTATCTATAGTATATGCTCTTACTATTTACGTTGCTATGGAATTTAAACTGCATGTACTCTACCAAGCCAACTCTTTTGTTGACTCACAACAAAAGAACAAGGTATTTCATTAGGGTTCTTATATTTATTAAATTGTTGACATCACAATCCAATCTTGTTGCTCAAAAATGCAATCCAAGAAGAAGCATGAATTGGATCCTTTTCAAAATCTTAAACAGGAAGTCCAGTGGAAATAAAATTATGTTGTAATTAAATGAGGTGTAGGACATTATAACCACAAATATGCTAATGCAAGATTGAAATTGATAGATATGTATGCTAATATTAACAAAAAGAGCCTAAATAAATAAGGTGATAAGTACAAACATAGCAAACATTAGGATTTTATAGAGGATTGAAGCCAAACTCAACTCCTATATCATCTTTCCAAGAGAATCTCCTTGAGAATTGCAATCCACTAATTGTATCCTATAATTACAAGATCTGTTGATTTTCCATCAATCTACAATACCCCAAGCTTGTGCAACAACAAGTATGAAGGCACAGTTGAGCCTTTCCTAAAGTTTCAATGTAATACTTGAAACTTATCACTAAAATAAATAATTTAAAGAAGGAATGAATAACAAACAGAGTACTTCATATCTTGAGCAAGGTTCATATTTTTTAGCTCAATTTGAATGAAAAAAGAAGTGAGAAATACGCTGATGAAGCTCTTTCCCACTTAGAATCTCAATTGAATGCTCAAGAAGAGCTTGTTCTCTTTTAATAAATAATATACACTAATATGCACCCAGAAGAACTTATTCTATTTTAATTCTTGAAGCTTTTATATCAAGTGAAGAGGCTTTGGAGGCTTTCTTGACCATTGGAGAGCTTTAGTAGATCATAAAATTCTATTTAATATATTATATACACTAAAAAATAAGCCATTGCAGTCTATTAAATTTAGAGGAGTCAACTATTGATTCCCTGTAGTCGGCTCCTTGGCATTTAGGGTTGACTTCTCTTTAAGTAGAGCCGATTCTTGAAATATCATAGAAACTAGATCTTTTGTTGCCACCTTATGGCTATTCTATGTTTGATGCCTGATCATCTGAAATCCACATCTGGATTAGATCAACTCCCAAAATACTATAGAAATTGTGTTTTCTATTTCCACTATATGATAGTTTTGGTGTCAATTTCTATGAGTTTGGAGTTGACTCTTACTTAGGTGCCGATCAACTCCTACATGTAGAAGTCAGCTTCCAAGATGCCAGGGTTGATACCTTTAGGATTAGGGTTAACTCTTGACCAAGCTATTGAAATGAGACTCTATTTTAGTCTATGGTCATCTTGGGTCAACTTCTCTAGGGGCTGGAGTCGGCTCTTCGTAATTTAAAAATTCTAAAATGATTTGTATGCATCTCCAACCTTTGAAATTGATTTCCCAATGCTTCTTTACATACTTAAATGCAATAAGCTTTTTGGAAAATAAAATTTAACCTTTTCAAAATATATAATCATTAATATCATTCTCAAATTTTTGTAATCATCAAAATCAATTCTTTGGATCAATAGATCTTATAGTATCTATGTAGTTCAGTTCTTTTGTCTTCCAAGCTAGACTATATCGACACTAAAAGATCAAATTATGATGTCTACAATCTGACTAACACAGGAACTGCAATAAATCACCTTGTTCTTCTATTGTATGTCAACAATAGGGTCAGCTCGATAGAATCTACAAATTAAGCCGGTTTCAAATGGTTGGAAAAAGGCATAGTGATATAAGTTAAGAAAGTATGTAAAGAATTAGTCTACTATTTTATAAAAGCTATTCGCCACTTCTACAATGTTTCTAAATTTAAAACTCTTACCAGCTTTAGTGAGTGCATATGAAAGCAAGATAATATCTTTCTTTTAATATAGCCACTGAGGGATGCTAGGGGGAAAAAAAAAATGACTCAAATATTTCAAGATGTTAGCCAACATAGGTATAATTGAAAAAATATCAATTTTTTTTTTTACATATATATCCTCCTAAATATGAAAAATTATATAAATATCTTCATAAAGAAATTATGCATGTGTGCGTGAGCGCATGCTCCAATCTTATTTCATGGTCAACAGAGAGGCAACATACAATTTAATAGTCTAGTTGTGAAGCTAAATATTGTATAGTTGCAACCACAGCTGCTGAACTTCAATTATTACAATGTTTGCTCTGTGATTTGGGGATGATGCCCACTAATCTATCCATTCCATTTGCGATAACGCCATGCTGCATCCATGACTGCTGATTCAATCTTTATGGCCCCATAAAACACAGTCACATGGAGAAGGATGTTTATTTTGCTAGTGATTGACTCGGAACCATGTAGCAATCCTATCATGACAATTCTTATATAAACAAAACACTCAGGTGAGTGGAGCTGAGATTTCTCCAATTATAAGTTTGTTTAAACACTTGCCTTCCTCTTCTTCCGCTACCTGCCACACAACGGATTAGCCCAAGCCAAGCCTAGTGGAGGGTTAAGGCTCATGGCAACTTCTGGTTGATATTGGTGTACAGCTCAATGACTAAAATGAGCTAGGCCCAGTGCCTAGATATTGTAAATTATGATAGGAGTGAACTAATAGATCTCTAGAGTTGAAAGGGTTATAAAAAAGAAAAAAAATAATGATGTATTATGATTGTGCCACTGACGCTCTAGTATATTTTTGCCCATATAAATAATATGTCTGAACATCTGTCCATCTTCTTGAGTTCCCAATGCCCAGTTTGCTCGTATCACACGGGAGCTAACCATTGTTTGGTACAAGAACTGACATTTGGCGACACCTATAACCAAATAATAAAATAATACTAAGGAGTATAAGCACCGTTTGCCGCAGGTAAAAGATTGCTCCATCCTTGGTTACGTTGAACAAAAGGCAAGCCAATGCCCACAGCTATGACATGCAACTTAATAAATTTTAAGCAGGACAGTCAGCTTTGAGGTGTGTATTCAGTCCCTAATTAATATTATGGATCGGATAAATCTTAGATATTTTATACATAATCAATAAATTTTAAATAATATATTCTGTTAAATATTTATATATGAATATGATATGTGAATCATATAGATTACACATAAATACAGTTGAAGATATATGGTTATGGTTATCTTTTATAGATATATCCACGAAAAGAAGTTCAAATCTGCAAATCTGAACTAGCTTATTGCTACAACCTTTCCACATACTTTGTCTGCCTTGAAGAGAGCTGAAAAAAGACTTTTTGTTATTGGAAGAGTTCTGTGTGTTCCCTTAATAAATGAGAGAGTATCTATTTATAGAGTTGGGATAACTATCTACTAGTTGAAGTAAGCTCAAAATTCAAACTTAAACTTTATCTCACAAAAGATAGAGTTTAATTCGAATTTAATCTTTTATCTGATAACAGATAGAGATTCAATCTCTATATAGGTGGATTCTTTAATATTATCAATACATTCTAATTAATTTTTTTTAAATAAGATCTTAGATTATTATAAATAGTATTAGAGCTAAATTTATATTAGTCAAAAACTATTTATTTCTACATAGAGTATTGATTAAATAAGTAATATCTTTGGACTAGTTCTTTTGGATTTTATGGACATACGTTAGTCTCACATCGGTTATAGATTAAGTAAATCTTGAATATTTATATAGGATCAATAAATTTATATAATATTTTTAAATTAAAATTTTTGAATGAGATCCTATGACATCAATTATATATATATATATATATATATATATATGCTTTGTCTCAATTAAAAACAAAGAAAAATTAAAAGCAAATACGTGATCACATGAGCAAATGAGTTGTTCAACTCATCTAGTTAGGTCCATTTTAAAAGAGTAACCATGGTTGTATAGGCATCATTTTTTCTTTTTATATTTTTCTTTCTTCAAAACCCGCGTTGAAAGTTTCTAAGATTCCAATCATAGTCTGGCCTTGATCCATTGGTGCCAAAAGCCAAAGAATCACTGCCATAAGAGCCAAAAAAAAATGGCATTCATGCGAGCTACCTATGAGCCTATTGCTATTATTGCTTCTTTTAATCATTCTGGCCACCCACTTAATGATGCCTAATAGTGCTTTAATTGCTAGTGTATCCGAGAAGCATAGCTCATCTATTGTGTCACGTACCCTATATGTGTATATCTCTCTCTCAGGGCAGCATAGTCTTTAAGATGACTTGACCTTGCCTGCCTTGTAGAGGCTCAAAAGGAGAAAAAACAAGTACCATCACACTCGATTTGAAGGCCACCTTTTTGTTAAAGAAAAGGGTGGGTGAAGCCTTGATTGATTTGGAAAGATGTCGGACAAATATGAGGGTTTATGGGTGTAAGAAAGGAGCCACCATATACGTAGATATGTCATCAATTCAAATGATGTTTATGAAGATAAGGAGGCATCATCTTTAGCCTCGGGTCCACCACCCAAGTCCCCCGACCCTAGCAAGTTCCAAAGCAGAATCCCAGATGCGATGAGGAGGAGGATGGCCCACCATCACTTCCATGAACTGATGAATCCACCAATTAATTGATTGGCCCCCAGCTGTGAACCTTACTGATCCATGAAAAATATTTTTTTAAACAAAATCAAATTTATTATATCAATTTAATAAAAATACATCCATATAAATTAAAAATAAAATATTAAAAAAATCTAAATAAAATTTTATAAAAAAAATTTAAAAATTTTTTTTTATATAATTAGACACATATGTCACTATCCAATTAGTCGTACTATTAGCCTCTCTATATAGATATATCGTCTTATGAGATAGAAGAGAAACAGTCTGTTGGTGTATGTGATCCAACTTTATCACCATCTGGACACGTGACGACAGATTGTTATCTGAGCTAAATATTTTTTCAGATTACATCGGCATATTATCGATCTGCCTCTTCAAGATAACATTTGAATTGGCCTAACCCAGAGCTGCTATTGAAAGACATAATGTTTGTCTCAGTCGATCTATAGTGAATTACTTTGGCGCTCAATAGATATGGTTATTAGTGCTAAAAGCACGATCTTCAATTCAGTCGATCGCTGATCTTTTCTATTCCACATCGGCATGTTACCGATGTACCATAAAAAATATAGACGGTTATCTGGCAGCTATCCTCCAGTTCAGCAATAACTATCTTCCAGCTATATTTCAGTTCATTACCATATGAGCAAACATCCCACGATCTCTACATAGCTGATCATTCTGTTACAACAAACTAACGGTTTAAACAAATTTCCAACGGCATAAATAGATTCCCAACGGCCTAAACAGATTTCCAACGGTTTAACAAATTTTTCTTAAGGCCTAAGCGAGTTCCCTCTATATAAAAGGGGATAGGATACTCTCTGGAAGGTAAGTCATAACTCACAGAGATAAAAGTCTATTAAATTTTCTCACTGAAGGCAATCAGAATTCTCTCCACTTCTTTCCACTTTCAAACTCCTATTTCTTACTTTCACTTCTTCATTTCTACTACTTGTTCTCCAGGTCCCGACTGACTTAAGCATCAAAAGATCCTAAATCGAAAGATACCCCATCGATTTCAGGACTTTTTTTGTAGGTTCACTTGCGGTCCACACCAACTATATCCTTAGTAACTCTCCAGATTGATCTTCGATCGACCTTGCCTACTGTCAACTGAAGTCTTGCTGCAATACAGTCATTTTTCAATAATTATCCGGAGACCGAACGCGAGATTGCTGGCGGTAGAAGGATTATATCTCTTCGAACCTTCCATCCTGGAAGTTGAGCTCTATGCCGCTTGGGCTACTATTGTCCATGTTCGATAGGAGCTACAGGTAGAAAGGATTATCATTGAGAGAGACTGCCATTGTAATAGATAGGATTCAGAGTGATGTGACATAGTTGGATGCTCATCCTCTCATTTAGAACATTCGGATCTGCCTTCACAACTTCACCACCGTCTCTATTTAACACGTCTTTTGGGCGGCAAATAGTATTGTTGACTAAGTCGTCTTGTCTCCTATGTGATTGAGTATACTAGTGACTAGATCTAGTATCAGGGTTAGATTTGCCCTTGAGACTTGCATAATGTTTTGTTTCTTAACCTTTTAGATTGTGCTCGTGCCAAATCAACATGAGCACCCTCTTGCTTATGTTAAAAAAATAATAATAATCATATAATAATAGATGAGAAGAAAAGTATCCAAGAAAAGTTTTTGCTGCCAAGGTGTTAATAATAGTTAATGGGTCAAATTGTCTGGGATTTGGGTTGATCTTTTTCCATAGCCTCACTGGGTTCGGTCTGTGTTTATGCTTATTCATATGATTATTTATTTGCACCTATTGAGTTAGTTGGGTTTGATCGGTCTGGATTTATGATTAGTTATTTGTACCTATCAGGTTAGCTGGGTTTGCTTGCCGTTAGAGTCTTCAATCCAGTTTAGTGTTAGCTTCACCATATAAATTTATTGCCAAAAATTATGCTTGCATGTCATACCTCTGTGAAATTTAATAGGTTATATCAGTTCTCCTCGTGTGAGTGGGGTGGGGGGTTTGTTTGATGAGTTTAGAAATATATCACTTTTAATTATCTCACATGTAGTCATGTAAAGCGATTATCCAATAAAAAACAATAATTAAAAGTGAAGATTAGTCTTGTAATCATGAAGCATTATTTTTAATTCAAACCAGGTTCCCAAACTTGATTCATACGTAATGGCGACATCGAACAATGCCCCACATGAAATAATTTCAAAACTATAATATATCTTGACTAGATTAAACGCATGGCCTTTAAATAATTAGATTAAGCCGTTGTTCTTTTGGGAAGAACTAACCATGCTTAATATTTCAAGTGTAGCTTTTTATCTCCTTGTTAGATGCGCGTCTTATTCATATGGTGTGAACGGCTTTTGCAGCCCGCCGGAAATGACGCGCGGCATTGTTTTCCATCTCTACTTTTAACATCTCTGGAACAATGCCGGCTTTTATAAATCAATCCCACTTAATTTAGTCATACTTTTTTGCTCTTCTCTCTTTTTGATGGAGAATTATTTTATTCTCCAAGGTAGAATAAAGGCGCGTCATAAACTCCATGCCTTTTCTTTTATACAAGAAACTACATTTTTTGGGAAGTTCGTCGCCCTTCGGTGAGCAAAGTAATTTTATTTGGTGTACATTTCAAATTGTTTTCAATGAAGTTAGAAGGTGAATCAAGTTTTGCTAGGTTGATGTTGGATTCTGTATCGATATTATTTTATTACGATATTAATTCATTTGGTTCAATATGCCTCATATATTATATACCGATTCGATATCAATACAGTATGATATGATTGGTATACATCGATATCAAACCAGCATGACAAACCATCAAATGGATCCAGGAGTTTGTTTTGGCACGTATTTTAAATTATTTTAATAAAGCTGAACCTTTAGTCAAGTTCAATATTCTCGTCATGTCAATTAGTTATGTACATGCTTGGTTGCAGCTCAAAGTAAGCCTAACAATATATCAATAGTCTAAACTTGTACCTACCAATGGGATAAGCTAACTCAACCCTTTTGTAAGGCTGCTGCAATCACACCAGACCAAAATTGTTAATTTTAAAATATGAATCTCTTTAAGCAAATCTAAAATATGAATCAAAGTTTCGTTCCAAGTCATAATTTAAATAATTAGTGATACATCAAGCATATAACCTTTTTGGAGGCCTCACACTATGTTAAACATGCAGATAGCAACCATTTATTATTAGTATTATATATTATGAACAACAGTCATGTTTTGGTCCTTCAGAATATGAACTAAATTTTGGAACTACGCATAGGCATTATTAATAGAAAAATGGGAAGTTGATTTTGTCGAGCAAAATTACTATTATATTATTATTAGCAGTTATTTTTTTCCATGGTAATGATTCATAATGATCGAATACTATAATACTTACAATTCTATTTCAAAGAGATCCAATCAAAGCTGGACTCGAAAGAAATATTATGTTGGTATAACACTGTTAAATGAAACAATGTCCAAAACCAGATATGTTCCCAAAGATGTAAGCTCTTTTCAACCCTTGTCCTGTGGGAGGATCCAAGTAGACCATGGTGGGCCTCAGAGTTGTGACAAGGGATCAAATCTGTGGGACATGAACAAGACTCATCCTTCCTTGCGTTGGTCCACCTAATGTTAGGGGTGGTTCATGAGGGATCATTCAAAAAAAATATTTGTGATCATGTCAAAGAACATAGGTTTTGGAGTTTATGGTAGAAACAAATACCACCCCTGCAACTGTTTCTGCCCACTATTATAAAAAAGGTTAGGTTGAGACAACATCAACATGGATACAAAGTTATATAGGATATAAGGTCGGTTGACCTACGCTGATAGGACCCATTGATCCAAAGACAAACCATGGCCTTGGGGGAAGGAACATCCCAGATGTCAACGCAGCACAAGTTGAGATACGTCTCATTTCCTTTGGCTCAAACTTGGTTCATATTGCCTAGTTGAAATAAATTATTGGGAAGATATTTGTCATTTGTCCCAAAGGAAAATGACATATAGACTATCCAATAGCATCATATGCATCATTAATGAAACCAACCTTGTAGTAGATAATGTTTCCGTTCCCTTCAAAAGCTAGACATGCCTTTTGTTAATCCTATTGGTTATGATGAAATGATGCGTCGTGACAATTATTATATGTTTGTAATCTTATAACAAATTGGTTACACTTGTAGTTCTTTTCCTTGATTGGAATGAGGTCAAAATTAGCTAGAATACTATATGTGCACATGCAATGAGGGTGCGAAATTTGCCAACATGCAATAAAAATGACATGGAATTTCATGCACAAGTGGGCACGTTTAAGGACTTTTTTGTCATTCGCAAAATGCATATGTAGATTTTGCATCTATGCCAATTTAATTATTTTTATAGACATGAAGAGGTTTTTCATCGAGGAAGATTCTGACACCGTTATTAATAGATTCGAAACAATATGAAGCAGTTAGAGGCCTATTTGCTATATTATGATATCTAGATTGCTCTTTATCTTTTAGCAGCGATGTTAGTACGATATGTTTATCAGGAGGCGAATAGCATAGCAGATTAGATCATATCTTATATGATGGAGCACTCTGGAGAAACGAGACATACCCACCGACCCTACGGGATCTTTTATACTCAAATTTTATAGGCTGCTCTCATACTAGAGTAATATGACCACTCGTATGTATCAAAGCCCCTTGAAGTATGCAAAAACATCTAAAACAAAAGACACGGTTGGAATCACAGCCTGTAATGAAGGTATCAATAACTATAGATGTCTATTTTTAATGATTGGCTCAAGATACTATCTGCTGGACAGCCACCCAAGAATTGCACCAGCTAGCCTCATTAGGTTGATTTGTTTCAGATTCAAGAATATATCAATTCCTACTTGTTATAGTTTGAAAAAACTTGTTTTGATCAGCCGAGTGCTAGATTAATCGTTCTAACCTAAACCAAACCACCTTGCAAACTATAAACAATGGTAACATAGTATATTTCAACTTCTGACTTGATTACATCTCTGTCAATCACTTGGAAACCTCACTACCATGACCTATTAATTTGGAATTCTTAATTTGTTATAAAAAAATTAATGTTTAATGTATGATCATAGTCTACTGCACACATCATAAATATATATTATATATAAAAAAGTAGTTACTTATACTCAAATCTGGAGCCCCCTAGTTCCTGGTGCCTGTTTGAGAATGGGTAACATGAAAACACCCAAGTTGGTCTGTCTCCTTTCCAATTTTGATCAGCTTAATTCCAACTCTACAAATTAGCAATCGATCGAGATCAAATTAATTCTTACCTGAGCCAACCAAAATCATGTGTACCCCAACTTACAGCATCATACCATGCATCTTCTAGATTAGTTCCTTGACATGCCACAGATGTCCAAATTAACCATGTTGAACCAGTCATTGCTTGACTTGGATTTGAGTCAAACAAGAAGCTCAACAAGATGTATAGACTCAACAAGACAACAAAAACTTGATGTATAGTTGAAGCTACCTTCTATGGGGTAGGTGATACTGGTAGACATCTAATCTAATTAGAACTCAACTGGTTCTTGACCTAAACCTCAGAAACACCATGATCACCTAATGATATGCATCCAAACCAACTCCAGCAGCTTACAAAATATAAACAAACATTTCAAGCGTCATGCTGATTTCTAATGTGAGTTGTTGAATAGAATTATGAAAGCTTTGTTTTCTACAGTTCATAAAGATAGCTTTTTAGCTTGCTTGATTGTTGACTAATGACATGCACATTATTGGTATTAGACCTGTATAGCCAATCAGCTAATATGCCCAACTATGAGAGTAACCTACCATCATATAGCTGTTGTAACAGGCCACTTTGTAGTTTAGCTTTGTACGTTTGACATTTTATATTACGTTCTAAGTTTGTATGTTGGGAAGGATATTTTTGTATGGACTCTCAGAATTGAATTCTCCAGTAGCTGCTGCTGGATCGTAGAAGGATCATTCTGAAGTGAAGAAGCTAAAAGTTTGGATTTTAAGTAATGACGGACGATATGGCATGGAGCAATAAGAGCTACTTGGAAGAATTTCATAACTAAACTTTTGTTGTTTCTACATTGGGAGGAAAATCCCTGGTCCATCAAATTGCACCAAGAAAATTTTTTGTGCACCGCAGGTGGTGTAGAAAATTCGACGTGGAGTGCACCACCTTATCTGATTAATCTATGTAGCCACCACTCTCGAACGCACATTTAATGTCTATAGTTCCACTTTTTCATTTGAAATTTTGAATAACGAAAATATCTCTTCTGTTTTGAAAAAATTATGTCGGTATATTATGACATCCTGTATCAAATTATGACTTCTTATATGTAAGATATCATAACATGATCCAGGAAATTATAACATTTTGTATCAAACTATGATTTTCTGTATGCAAGATGTCATAATATGGCTCAGAATGTCATAATATGAGAGGGATATTTTGAACGACGAAAATATTCTTATTTTTTCAAAAAAATTATGATATTTTGTGACATATTATCATATCCTGTGTCAAATTATGACTTTCTGCATGCAGGATATCATAATATTGTAGAGAAAGTCCTAATATGAACATAAGATGTCATAATTTTTTTCAAAAAACAGAAGCATTTTTGTTATTCAAAATTTTAAATGAAAAAATAAAACTATAGGCATTAAATGTGTGTTGAAAAATGATGATCATATTGATCAATTAGATAAGATAGTGCGCTCCACATTAGATTTTCTACACTACCCATGGTGCATAAAAATTTTCTCAACTGTACCAAATTGAATATAAGCCTGTTCTACCTTTTGAAAAGTAAGCTGCATCCGAGTTCAACTTTCGGTACTTCTTTAATTATGTCAATATATTGAGAGACCTTCCAACACTGCATACGTAAGGGTTTGCATCCTCTAATCAAATAGATCAGCATTGTCTCTACCAAAAAAATAAAATAAAATAAAAATACAGTATTATGTAGCATGCCAAATCATTATGTAGTAAGCCAGATTTTGAAACCCTTGACACTATTTTCTTCCAACCTCACAATCAAGGGTCCAGTAACATCTACTTATAACAAGCCACCGTTGATATCGTCATCATAAGATCGAAACTGAATCGAATAATATATATCCATATTCATATTTATTTTATTTAATAAATATAAATATAGATCTGAATATTATTTAGATATAAAATTCATATTCATATTTATTTAAATAGATACAGATATAATTCGAATACTGAAAATAAAAATACAATTCAAATACTGAAAATATAGATATAATTACAGATATAAACTGAATAACTAAATTTTATAATTACAAAATCAACGATATTACTAAATAAACCATAAATTAAATTAATAATATTTTTTTTATAATTTTTATATATTTTTTAAAATTTAATAAATATTATATAAAACTATATAAGATTACAAGTAGATTTGGATATTCGAATAGATGAGATAGTCATCTATTTTTTAACAAATATAAATATAAATATAAATATTAATCAAAATTTAAAATTTATATTTATATTCATATAAATTTAGATATAAAAATAAATTCGAATAGATATTATCCATGCTACTTTCACCCCTATACCATCAACAATTACAACAGCTATATCAGCCATTGGCCAACAAACATTGCATGGGAGATTTTTTTCTTTTCACTTTGTATTTTGGAGATTAAACTGATAATAGTTATAATGAGTTATAATGATTGTTATTTAATGTTTAAACAGAAAACAATGGTCGAAAACAAAAAAATAATGGCATCAAATATCCAGATCTGCGGAGTCTCAATGAAAGTTTATATTTTCAAAATTTGACTAAACAAAAATATTCATTTCAGCCGGTATAAAGATATGAATTTCAAAATATTCTTTTATACAGGTCAGTAGTGCAAATATTAAATAATGGCCATTACCTGCCAGAAATAATACAGCCATTGTAACAGATCAACAGTAAGATGTGAACCTTACATGACATACTGAATAAAGTCCGCAGGAATGAATATATGATCGCTAATAGTAGATTATAGGACGTAACCTTCGCTTAAAACAAGAATAAAATTTAAAAAAATCATCTGGCATTTGGTGCCGTTCATCATGGATCATTTTTTTTTTCTTTTTCAGAAAGTAAAGCCTGATATTTTGGCTTTTCTCGTGAGAAAAGCCGAAAGCACAGGCCTCTCTTTCTCTCTCCAATTTAAAAAGAAAACAGAGGCAAAAAAAAAAAAAAGGAAGAAGAAACCTGGTCCACATGCTATGAATATGCACAACCTTAATTTTTTTTAGGTTCCTCTTTAGCCGATCACAAAAGTTTGTCCACATAACATCGTCTCTCGATCTTGCCTTCATGACTTTGGTCTTGCATCATGGGCCTAAACCTTTCTTTAGAGCCAGAAAGATGCAAGGACCATCGAAGCTGGGAGTTGCAGGGGCAGATGTCCCAGCTCCGAGCAAAGATAGATCCAAAACAGCAATATTTTAAGCAGCAGTAGCGTAGACAACACTATAAGAACAGAGAAAGGTATAATGCAGCTATAAACAAATATAACAGCAGAATATCAACTGAAACTCCATGCAGCTGAAAATTTGTCGCAGAATACAAGGTGGAAGTGAAACCACACGCCAAGAAATCAATTTTACATCAAAATTCACTTAATTATTGATTTTACAAGAAAATACCAGATCATTTTTTTTTTTGTTTTTTCAAAAATGATACGTATTTAGAGATCCTGGACAATTTTATCCCAAACTCTAAGGATGGCATGAAGATAGACAATACTCTAAACAAATGTGTATCAGATTTTCAAATTGTATACCCAACATTTAGAAAGTATATATTGGATGTTGAATAAATAAAAAAAAACTATTTAGATCTAGGAAATAAATTGACTAAAGCCCCTAGATGTGTATTGTCCTGCAAAAAGATGAATCCAATCTTTTTTTCCCACAACATCAGTAATAAAGTGAATTGTTTTATGTGCCCAAGAAGCCATAATAATCTAACACGCCAAACTAACTATTTCATATTGACAAGAAATACAAAAAAGAAGACATTCACCTAGACAACAAAGAGCATTCCAGCAAGATGTCAAAGCAAAAGTAACTCACATTAGAACATATACTAACATGCTAAAAGGACATGAATGTTGCTTTCAAAGACAATAGAACTGACATATCAAACTACTACGTGCAGATCAGTAGAAGGTCCTAGTCAAGCATTACAAAACAGAATTCCTACCAGTCGATGCCACTAGACATTGAGCATAGAGCAAGGTGGTCATTTTGATTGTTGCCCTTGAGATTTGCCAGGCATGCTGTAGACATTCTTCAGCAAGTCCTGAATCTTGCAGAACATCATCTGTGAGGGGTCGCCGCTGCCGCTTCCCTGTGGAGCCCTTTGGGACTCCTGAAGCTTTATCTTCTCAAATAGATATTGTTTCTCAGCTTCTGCCTCGTCTAATCGACGCTTCAGGTACAAACTAGCATAGTCCTGCTCGGCTTTATCTGATTTGGCAAGGGCTATGCTCTGCAGCCTCTCAGCCTCTTGCCTGGCCTCATTGGCCTTGAGCTGGAACATCTCAGCCTCAGCCTGCTTAAGCCTCACTATGCTCTCGAGCTCCTCTACCTGCTGCTTGTTCCTTTGCTTTTCCACCTTGAGTTCTGCAACTTCTCTGGCCTTCTCCTCTAGCTCATGATCACAGGCCTCCAGAGCAAGACGGGCTCGTTTAAGCATCCGCATCTTCTCCTCTGCCACCATCTCCATCTTTCTCACTGCTTCTTGGACCACCTCTGCAATTCGGTTGCAAGCCTCTTGTGGAGAAATCACATGCCCAGCTTCTTCAGTTTCAGAATTTTTTGTAGCATCTATCTCAAGCTCTGAACAAAGATAAGTATTTATTTTAATAGACATATAGTTGATTGTCCATGCATGTGTGACTGTCCATGAAAGAGTGGAAGAGAATAGTAATACTGAAGGCAGGTATTAAATCTAGCTTAAACGCATACCAAAATTCACAATGAATTCCAAGAGACCAATAAAAGGTAAGAGCTGCATTTCCTGGGATTAAAAATATCAATCAATCTTGAATTTGACCACTGATTAAGTTTCTTTTGGACTTGTCTACCAACCTACCATTTGCATTGAATTAGAAATACTTCCTAGATCAGAAAGCATTCACCAGTTGCTGGCTAGCAAAAAACCCCCTGGTAGACATACTCTACAGTATATATGATGCAATCATTTATCATTGATTTGGATCAAAGATGCAAAACATTTGATCACATGTTAGCAAATTATATTGAACAAATATGGTGCAAGATCGCGTGAACAAATGCAAGATTCGGAAATTTGCTGGCTAAAATTCAGAGAGTGTGTTCCTCTAATAAGGATGTGAACATGATCTTACACTGTTAATATGGAAATAGCCTGTCATTTTGACAAAGCAATCTTGGGAAAAGTGTTTTACTATTTACTACTTATAGAGATGGATTTCTTGCAAGGATGTTGTGCATCTAAAGGTAGTGTTTAGCAAATGGACGGCAGAACTATCTTGGACTGCTTGATTCGGGACATGCCGAACTATGCCTGTGGCCGATCGGAACACTTCCAGCATTCGAAATCAGACACCGGTGAGGATAGGGGGAGGGAGAAGGAAAGAGAGCAAAAGACAGAGAGGAGCGGGAAGGGAAAGCCAGAGAGGCCGTCAGAGGGCTATCGAGGCTCCTGAAGCTCCACCCTCCTCCAGAGAGAAGAAGAGAGAGAGGGGAGAGAGGGGAGAGAGAAGGAGAGAGAGAGAGGGCGGGGGAGGCCAGCAATGGCCATCGGAGGGGCACGGAGGCCCCCGAATGACTGGAGAAGCAGCTTCGCTCTCCTATCTCTCCTATTTCAATCCAAAGAAGGGGCCCTCATCCAGTCATCTAGGGGCCTCCATGGTCCTCGACCACAGCAGCCTCCTCGTCCTCTTCCTCTCCTTCCCTCCCTCTCTCTCTCTCTCTTTGCCTCTCTCTATTCTCCCCTTTCTCCACTCCGATCATCTTGGAGCCTCCATGGCCCTCCATCAGCTCCTCACCCTCTCCCCTTCTCCCTCCCTCTCTCTCTCTCTTACTCTCTTCGATTCTCCCTCTCCTGCTCTTTCTATTGTGTCGGTTCAGGCCCTGCACAGAACAACATGGGGGCATCATCAAACCAAGCCACCGACCGACCAATACAGAATCCAATATTGGCATAGTGAACCTTGGTTCCGTATATTTGCAATTTTCAATTTCTTAAAAATTGAAATCATTTTCTTCTGAAACCAAACCCAAAGTTGCATTTGGCAATGCTCGTGGTGGAGATGGTGGTGGTGGCGATAGCAATAAGTAGAGATGGTGGTATGGATAGCAACAAGTAGCAATTGCAGTGTTGCGATAGCGATGGTTAGTGATTGATGGTAGTGGTAGGTGGTGGCCAATGAGTAGCAGTTGTGGTTGGTACTGGCTGGTGAGTGGTAGCAAGGGTAGTGGTTGCAACGGCAATAGAGGCAACAACAGTTGCAATGGGCAGTTTTGCTTTTCATAAACTTTGAAAAACAGATTTTTCAGTTTCTCAATTTCTAGAAACTAAGAGTTTTCAGAAAACTGAAAATCGAAACTGGATTACGAATACCATTTTTGGCTCAATTTTTGTGCTTTTGACAAAAGAACTAAGAATTGGAAACTGGAAGCAATGCCAAACAGGGCCTACTTTTAAAGTACATCTTAGTGCTTTATTAGGTTCTTTTTTTTTCCGGTGGTCTAGTGCATCCTTTACTTCCACTAATCCAATTCTGGGTGGAAGCTACTGTGTAGGGATCCAAATTTTTAAAACTTTTTGATTTTCTCCATATCAATATGCAGTAAATATTGCCTTTCACCTTGTTGTTCCATGGTTGTAATTAGAGGAATGAAGGTGATGATGCCTACAACCTAGGTGAAAAGTCCTGGAATTTATATGGCCGTTACAACCATGTCTCGGTTGCCATTTAATTTTCACTGGACATGATCCTCCCTCAAACTATTCAAACTGCTTCTACACCCTACAAAATTTTATAATGCTAGACCCGAGTCTTTAGCCTATATTTTGATCCAACTTTTGGTTCATCCTTCTGACTTTCATGATTTTACTATAAGCAGAAACAAAGGCCTATTAAACCTATTCACTCCCTGTTCCTATCTTGGTTCAGTTTGGTGCCAGCAATCTAAAATCCTTTCATGCATCAAAATGGATTCAGAAAATAAAACTTCAGCCAAAAGCAGAATTTAGTTTCTTTAATGCACTAAAAAAAATTGATTTTCTTTGATTTTATAACAATGATATAACCAAGGTTCGCCATCTCAACACCAGGCTCCATACCGGTGCCAACTTGTTACTATGTCAATACTGGGCCGGTTCGGTGTACTAAGTATTGGTACCCCTCCCATACCACATATCGGTACTGAACCGGTATGGTACAGTACAGCAAACCCTAGAAACAATCCAAACATAAAATGGATTCGACCTTAAGATGATAATGATATTATTCAAACAGGAAGCATAGAATTTGAAATTCCAATGACAAAAGCATACAAGGGAAAGTAAAGGAAAAAAAAAAGGAAAGTAGAGATTCAATCACTAATAAAAACCAATTTCCACAAAACACTTAATGAAATATGCCAACCAAGGTTCGCCATCTCGGTATCGGACCCGGACCGATAAAATCCTACTATAATGTTGGTACGTGGTTCGCCACGATAGTGTCAGTATGCTCTGAAATGGTGTACCAGTATAAAATTGGTACGATATGGTACACCTCATATCGGATGATACATGATGGTACGGCATTCCATGATGCCAACTAATGAAATATAATAGTACTTGATTCAGATAGCCAGACTTCAAAACTTAGTTCCTGCAAGACTAATAATTAATTTAAGCCTAACTTTTAGAAGGGGATGCAATGCCAAACACAAACAAATTTCAAGAGCAGCAATGCAGCATCAACACGTATGGAAAAATTGATGCTAAGAGTTCCTTTCCAGAGGTCTAGGTTCTTGAACAATCTTGTTGCAGTTACAACCATTCCCATACAACTGAGAGGAGACAAACATGCAAGGTAACAGCAACACTTGACAAAAGTTCCCTAGAGAAGAAACAAAGGACAACACACATTGGACAGACATGGTATGACAATGCATGACACTACAAATTCTGCCTGTTTCCAAAACCAAGGTGCATATTGAATTTGAGTTTAAATAATTACGGCTACAAATTTGATATAATGTTTCCCTGCAATGCAATCCTTCCAATTGCAGCTCTTGCAAATGATTAAAGAATGTGCAGAGGCTTATCTTGTTTGGTAATGCTCTCAAGAGTGGCACTTGACAAAGGGAGTCCCTCTGACCTCAGATGTGACCAAAGTGGAGATCACCCTAGCAAGTGCCCGGCCTACCCCCCTCAGTATTGAACGAGGAACTGGCATTGCACCAGACCGATATTCTCGATGGCGGTTGTGCCCCGGGTTGTTACCATATTCGAATGGTGCCAGTAAGGCGCCCCAAAACTGTTTGGTGACAGCTCACCCACATGGAATTAGCAGCATAATCTCCGTGGTTGCAGCTGCCAACCACCCTTCGCAGGAATTCCCAAAGGCCATCATCTATAATAGGAGGCAAATGGGGACCCTAGGTAAGCTCTCAAGCCCCTCCCGCTCCCTCCTTTCCACAATTCTCTGATGCCTGACTGACTTGAACATTAAAGGGTCCCTGCCAACAACAATTCTAGCCAGGGACTTGTCTTGCAGGTCTACTATTCTTCCTTGTCCAGCTCGATGGTGACCTCGTACGGCCTCTAAGTAGCCAACCTCAGAGTCAACTCGGGAAACAAAGGCAATAGTACTCAAGGCCGATGCATAGGTCAGTCAGATTTTAAGGAATACATTGCAATATTATATCTTACCAATAAATGATATCATTTAAAAAAAAAAAAAAGATGACTTTTTATGTAGGACACCTCACTACAGCAAGCCAAAGACGGAGAAATATGAATGGGATAATTCGGTTAATGGATTCTCGGAAGACTTGCCATCCAGGCAATTCAGATTTTTCTAATTCCTGCAGCCTAGCTATGCTCATAAAGAGAATCCTTTAGTATGTTTAAGGATATCTACCACTTCAAAGTTTCAAAGCTTCTACCGGAAGGTTTTGTTTACTGTTTGTTTGTATGTGTCAATATAACACTCAATAAAAATACTTTCTGAAAAACCATCTCCAAAAGAAAAAAAAAAGTGAATGAAAGCCAACTAAATTTTCCTTCCATTTAGCATAAAATGATAACCACTTGATGCTAAATAACAGCTGGCAGAGTATGTAAAAGCAAGCATTCAGGACCAGTGTTAACTAAGCCCAAATTCTTCCAGAACCTCGTTTCAATAAGCAGAACCAGCAGAAAATAGTTATATATATATTTATATACCAGACCATCATTTGCTATGAATAATATGCATAGAGGTTTTAAGAACCAACCCCTAGCAGGCTGTATGGGGCCTATTTACTGAACTGACACAGTGCCAGTGCAGTACAGGGGCTCAACACCCATGTAATACTGACACATGGTACCCATGCTCCGCCAACCACAGTAGTGTAACATGTGTTGGTACAGGGGTGCATGGTACCATACAAGGTACCAATACTGGAGACTTAAAACATTGATCCATAATAAGCATCTCTATTAATTTAAATATTTTTTCTAAAACTTATCATCCTATGTGTGAAGCTTAAACACAGGAGTCACAGTAAACTGAAAGTGAGGTGTAGAACATCAAATAGCGAACTTTGCACCACATTTAAGGCATTATCAGCTCTAATCTCGTCTAGTGAGTCATTTCCACGAAATGCCTAAAATCATACTCATGTCACTTTGTCAAGTATGTCGAATAATATTTTTATTATTTTATATCCTACCTATTTAAATCACAGCCTCTCATGGAATGACAATTTGAATTGTGATCTCTCAAAGACTATTATCCCTCACAAAGGCACAAAAAAAGAGACAAAGAAAAAAGGAAAAGAAAAGAGTCTGTTAGAATTTCTTGCACATAAGATAATCATCTTGGACAAATGTTTGTACTTTATTATCTAGTAATTCATTCTTGGCTTCTTATACTAAATATATCACTACTAATTTTGCCACTGATTCAACCTTAATTCCTCCCCTTTGCAATTCTCTTCATACTAGCAGGTTCTAGTACTTCCTGTCTACCAATATGATCCATACATACCTGGCAACTACCATCTTATTTTGTTGCCTCTTAGGCAAACCCAATGTGAAATAACTAGATTTAACTCCAATTGCAATTTTGAACTGCACAAAGGACACCAGGTGTATGAATATTTATGATAAGTTTACCTTTAACTTCTATAATTACATATAAAGAAGTAAATGGGTTAAAGTGAGCCAATATTGTCAGCACACCGTCCAGGGTTTCACATCCATCCAATAGTCAAAAAGAATTACTTTTCCTAAACCTTTGAAGAAGAAGATAATATTCAGAATCCCAGTTGAGCCTGAAATTTTTCTACAAGTACGTAGGTATCAAGGTTCGCGGACTCGGTATTGGAACCCGTGCCGGTTGCCGGCTGATACAGTACCATACCGTACCGAACCATACCAACAATAAAAAAAAATCAAAAAAATCCCAACCAACAGCCAAAAAAAAAAAAAAAAAGAAAAAAAAACTAAACCGAACCGGATCAAATCGGTACCGTACCAGACCAAACTACCCAATATCGGATGGTTCGAGCCGATACCATACCGAACCGACCGGTTCAGTCTGATTCAGATCATTCTCTAAAAAACCGATTTGAACCGAACCGATTCTCTGCCGGTACGGCACAATATGGGGTGTACCAGCCGGTATGGAATACCATGGTAGGTATGTTCACTATAAAGCAGATCCAGTTTTCGCACATCACTCGTGTCAAAAACTGCTAAACACAATTTCATGGTTTGGTTTCATTTTGTGTTGTTACTCCCTCTTGTGAATTATTCTTTTCCAAGAAAAAAATGGATGTGTGCATTGGATTTCATAAAAATCTATAATACTCTGAAATCTGAAAATCAAATAGAATTGGGTTTGGTCATGCACACAGAATTGTCAAAAATACCCGTCCCCTTATCGATCAATCAATTTTACATCAAATTAAATCATCAACTGAGTCATTGGCATAATGTTTCTATGTTTACACCTTCCACTATTCTCACTAAATACATAGTAGTTCAGATTAAAAAAAGGGATTCTATACAAGAATTTCTAGCCATACATCGAATCTAAGCTTATGCCTAGCAAGCGTTCTTATAATGTTGATTTAAAACTGTTCTTTATCAAATTATGTCATCAATGAATTACTTTAATGGACTAAGAACCATTAGTGCCTAATAACAACCTTCCATATAAGACAGCCTTTCCTAGGTGAACTTCCACACCAAGTTGCCAATCAAGTCCTGTCTGAAGTTCGACTAGGTCCCTTTACCTTTAATATTAGCCACAATACTCTGCCTCCACTTTAATGTTTCCTCCTTGCATGCCTTCAGCCTTCCTTCAATTACCTTATCAACTATAGACCTTCCCATAGCATGTAAATTAATTGCCCAATCATTAATATCAACAAAATCAAGAACATAAATATCTTTTTGTTTTGTTTCCATTGGATGGTTTAGATCATAATTCCATTTAAGGAGGATCAATTTGATATAAAGTTCCTCTCTGTGTCTAAACCTAGATGAACATCTTCATTGGTAGTGATACAAATAGGTGCAAACTGAGAAAGCCTTGAATGGCTACTCATACGTTGGATAGAAGTGCTGGTTAGACATCTCATGCAGGAGGTAGCCATGGCGACGTGCAGCAATATAGGCCAGCTTGACAGGTGGGAAGGACCTCCTTACTTCATTTGCCACCATCAAATCTCTCTCTCTCTCTCTCTCTCTCTCTCTCTCTCTCTTACTGTTTTCATGTGAGCAAAGCTGATCAAGAAATATCTTTGTCCAGGAGAAATTTTGAGAGTTTGTTAGTGACTTAACCACTTATATCATCCTTGTCATGCCTCCGGCTTGGTTCACTGCAAGACTCCATTAAAATAACAAATTCTACTGCTAGTCTGCTACAACAAATGGTGCATGACACATCTGGGTTACAGTGAGAAGTATATAGTGGGCTATTACAAACCCAACCAGTGTAAAGCTATTCCTGAAGAGGCCCAAATTTGATTCATCTACACATAAAGCTAACTGCAGCACTTCTAAACAATATGACTCATTCTATTGTTCTTTTTATTGTGCTTTTTTTACAACACTGCTTTGCCCATCTTATTATTTCTATGTTCCCATTTATTTAATGTTCATGTAGCGTTTGCCTTATTTACATTTTACTTTCCTAACTCCCCTTGAAATGACATTAAAAATTTAAAACAACACCTTCGGATCCAAGCATTACTCGATAAATCTGTCTCTATACTAATCACATGTTATTAGTGGATGCATAGACTCATACCAAATCTTCTCTCATGGGTGAGAAAGCACTTTGTAGTGGCAAGATGCCCTATGACAAAGGGATGCACAAGCACAACCAGATCTATTAACTATTCTCTCTTTGTTATTTTGAGTTACTTTCAGGAGCTCAAGAAAGAAAAATCAATAATACTTTTGTTTTATTTTATTTCCAAATATCATTGGTATCATGGACGGTTAAGGCCAAAGGGACGGTAAGTATCAAAAATACAATAAGACCATTTATGTATCCTTGTTGCTTTTTTTTTTTTTTATAATAATTTCCTTTTTTTTCATCAAATAGTGCAAGGCTCAAAGGTCCTCAAATAGACACTTATACTTAAGCTGCTCCTGGGTTAATTTTGTAAGTTCTATTTAAAAAGTATCAGATAAATTCGGACTAATATATTTGTAATAAACGCAATGAAGTAATAAGCAAACCTTGGTCAATGTTTACATCATTAAAACTTCTATTAGTTTTATTTATTAAGAAAATTGCATTGGTTTTTAATATTAAACTTTTGTAATACAATTTATATTGTATTAATAAGTTAGTAAACAATATAAAGGCTTCTAGCAATCATTTATTATTAGATTTGCAAGTGGACTGGGCATATCTAGATTTGATCCGTATGCAATCAAAATAGCTTGACACTCAGACCTAGAATTTAGGTACGTCAAATGGATCCCAAAGTGAAATTTCAACCTTAATTGAGTTGGATTTGTGTATGATTGGATTAAACCATGCACAGCTGAATGCAACTTGATTCAACAAAAATTATTTAGTAAACAAGGGTCATGCTACATAACTTACACCCAACCCAAAAGCATACTCTGCTAGACCCAACCTATCAACTGAATGGGTATGATCTGGATCAAGATGGCAAAAGCTGAACTCAACTTTTATCAGATCAAGCTAGAAAGAAAATTATTCAGTAAACACAGGTCTAGCAACTTACAACTTTCAACCCTAATATTAGATGGTGGTGGTGAACAGGATCAGCATATATAAAGACATGATTGGGAAGGGCTTAGTGGTGCTCCTCCTTGGTTTCTTGAAACTTTGGTGCTTCTGGTACCATTAGATCCTTGCCTTTTGGTCCAATGTTACCAAGCCACCACTCCCAACACCTAAGACTTTAAAAGACAAAAGCCTTCCTCTGCCTCTCTTCTCCTACATTATGTTCCAATTCATTAGCAACTTCATTGCCCTCATCTGCACCCCTCGCCTCAATCACGTGAACCAGTTTTTTTAAACTCAAGCTCAGCTTCTGATGCCCTTGTGCGTTTCAAACATTAATTTTTTGTTTTAGAATGGAGCTTCAATGGGGGCAAAATTGGAGGCAGTCGACTTAGTGTGGTGTGGCCATACGTGTTGCTCAATTAGCACTATATGACCCACTTAGTATTATGAAGCCAAATATCTATGACACTTATGTGGGCCCGAGTGCATGAAGCATGTTCTAACTGATGGCCAGGTTGAATGTGGGTTTCAGTTATGTTACAACTATCACTATTAGCATTAGGTACTAAATGATAAGCACCAATTGTTAGTTGTTACTGTTATTCATATTGCTAGAAAAACATCACTATCATTATTGTTGTTTTTAAGTACTTAACATATTTTATCTATTTTTATATATTTAAAAGATACTAACCGCATATGTGCTTGCATGCTGCATATGCATCATGCAGTGATGGAAAATAAGTCAGATAGTTTCTCAGATCCAGCTAGATATTTTCAGCAGATATTTCCTTAGATTATTCCAGAATTTCTCAATCAAATTTTCAAGTCATCCTAAGATTCATTTAGCCTTTCCGGAGTCTGTTTTTATTAGGCTGCATTTATTAGTTACGAGTCTAGTTCCAAGGTCATTTATTAGTCAAAAGTCTGGTCCAAGGGTCTATAACTATCCCAAAACTTGTAAGTCTATATAAGGTCCATTGTATGCATTTTCAGATCAGTCAAAAAATATTTTAGAGTCTGAAATTATCTGATACCTTTTCTAGAGTTGTTTACTAAATTTTCTGGATTTGATCTTATCTAAGTTCTATCCAAGGAGGTGGACTCCTCCCACACTCCATCCCCCTTCAAATTCTCACCCATGTCCCCTTTATTTTCTGTTAATTAAACCCTGGGCTGCATTAGTTTGGTATCAGAGCAAGGTTGCCATCAGTAATTGTGCTCTAATGGCCACTAGAAGTGGAACGGAATACTGCAGGAAGCTCACGGATCACCAAAGAGATGATTCACTTTTACAGATTGCTTAACAACTCCAAGATCTCTTTGCTTGTGTGACTAACCTGGAGATAGAAAGGGCAACAGCTCCAGAAAACCCAAGACCTGAGGCTGACAATGAAAATCATGAAGATGTTTAAGAGGTAGAAGCTGGCGATGCAGGCGCACCAAGAAGAATTATGCATCAACATCCAGTCCAACATAATCAACCTCAGCCTGTTGTTGAGAGGGGGCTGGCCGGGAACTATCGACAGATATTCCAGCAACACAGGGCCTATGATGACATTACCAAGAAGGTTAAGATTGATGTTCCGGATTTTTTGAGGAAGCTTGACCCTCATTCCTTCACTGATTGGACAACGACAATGGAAGACTATTTTAATTGGTACGAGATGTCTGAAGATCGAAAGGTTAGATTTGTGAAATGAAACTAAAGGGGCAACCACGTATGTGGTGGTGTAGCACTGAAAAGCGGCTCAATAGACTTGGGCAGCCTCCTATAATTCATTGGGAGGAAATGAAGCTCAAGTTACCAGAGAAGTATCTTCCTCTTGGTTATGAGGACTCAATTTATGATGAATTATTGCAGTCACGGCAAGGAGCAATGATAGTCGAAGAATACACGGAGAAGTTCAATGACTTATCATTCAGTGCCATGTTGATGAAGATGACCATCAACTTTTGTCTCGATATAAGATGAGATTACCTGCCAAAATTAAGCAGGAGTTAACGACGGTGCGCCTCTTTAGTGTGGATGAAACTGATCAAATGGCTCTTAAAATTGAAGAACAGTTAAGGCAGACACACAAGAAGTTCTGTACCTCAATTAGGGGACCTTGTTGCCAGGAATTAGGAACTCAACAGACTGCAGTTAAAAGCAAATTTTAGCAAAAGTCTTCCTGGAACTTCAGATTTTGCATGAAGAATTGTTGCAGAAACTTCCAGCAAACAGGAGAGACAAATTGAGTGTTATAAGTGTGGAGAAAGGGCCATTTTGCAAAATTGTGTCCAAGCAAGAATCTGACTTTCTGTGGAGAGGAAGAGGCTGCTGACATTCAAGAAGAAAATGATACGGTGCAAGCCCTTGAAGAACAAGAAGATGATATCGATGAAGTTGCAGGAGTAAAACAAGTGTCAATGATGATGTGGCAACTCTTAATAGCACCAAAAGAAGCATGTGAAGACCATTGGCTTTGCGCCAGTATATTTCACACCAATGTTGAACGTAGCGATCAAGTTGTGAAGCTCATCATTGATGGAGATAGCTGCACAAATATTGTTTCACAAGCACTTGTTGACAAACTCAAGCTAAAGCCCTGACAACACCCGGAACCCCACAAAGTTGCTTGGATCAATGATACCTCTCTTCTAGTTATAAAGCAATGCTTGGTAACATTTTCAACTGGAGATCGATATAAAAAAAACAGTATGGTGTGATGTCATTCCAATGTAGGTTGCTCATATTCTGTTAGGAAGGCCATGGCAATATGACAGGAAAATACTACATGATGGGGAAGCGAATATTGACACCTTGTACCAGTGGAGGAAGATCAGGTTGATGCCCATGAAAGATGAAGAGTCCAAGGTGAAGCAATTAGCCGAAAAGAAAGAAGTAAAGGCGTTATCCATAAAGAGGTTCGAAGGAGAGAGCAAGAAGGAAGATCTTACCTATGCATTGGTTGTAATGGAGAAACAGGAGAGCAATCAACATCAACTACCTAATTCAGATTTTGATATTCAGCAAATATTATCAGAATTTGTTGACTTAATTCCTGAGGAGTTGCCAAAAGGACTTCCCCCGATGCGTGAAATTCAACATGCAAATTGATCTTGTACCTGGAGCTTCACTTCCAAACTTGCCGACCTATCGAATGAGCCCAACTGGACATGAAGAATTAAGAAGGCAAGTTGAAGATCTTCTTTCTAAAGGTTTCATCAGAGAAAACCTCAACCCCTGTGCTGTTCCAGCATTATTGATGCCAAAGAAAGATGGATCTTGGAGGATGTGCATCAATAGTCGAGCCATAAATAAAATAACCATCAAGTACCAGCTTCCTATACCTAGACTTGATGATATGCTTGACTTAATGGCTGGAGCAAAGGTGTTTTCAAAAATTGACCTCAGGAGTGGTTATCATCAAATCAGAATTCATCCAGGTGACGAATGAAAAATAGCTTTCAAGACAAAAGATGGTCTCTATGAATGGTTGGTGATGCCATTTGGGATTACAAATGCACCAAGCACCTTCATGAGGATAATGACACATCTCCTACGGCCCTATACCGGAATATTTGTGGCAATATACTTCAATGATATACTGATTTACACCAGCAACAGAGAGCAACACCTGACTCACCTTAAAAAGGTTTTGATGACTTTACGGGTGGAGAATTTCTATATCAATTTGAAGAAGTGTGCATCCTTAACTGATTGTGTCAGTTTCTTGAGATTTATTATTTCTTCTGAAGGCAATAAGGCCGATCCTGAAAAGGTGAAGGCTATTCTTGATTGGCCTACACCAACCAGATTAAGTGAAGTAAGAAGCTTTGATGGATTAGCCACTTTTTATCGGTGTTTCATTCGCAATCTTAGCTCCATCATGGCACCAATTACAGAATGCCTAAAGAAAGGAAATTTTGTGTGGATGAGGGCAGTTGATCAGGCTTTTCAAGAAATAAAGATGAAGATGATAGAAACATGTCTTAAAAAGTCCAGATTTAGATAAGGTGTTCGAGCTCACTTGTGATGCATCACATTTAGGCATTGGTGCAGTCCTTAGCCAACAAGGGCATCCTATTGCTTATCATAGTGAGGAACTCAATGAAGCAAAGAAGAAATACTTGACTTATGACCTTGAGTTCTATGCTATAGTCCAAGCTGTCAAGCATTGGAAGCATCATTTATCTTACAAGGAATTCATCTTATATTCCGGCCATGAGGCATTGAAGTATCTTAATTCCCAGAGGCACCTAAGCTCCAAGCATGCCAAGTGGGGTGCTTATTTGCAACAATTTTTCTACGTGATCGGACATTATTCAGGTGCTGAAAATAAGGCAGCAGATGCTCTCAGTCAGAAGGCAACCGTGCTGGCTGTTATGTCTATCAAAGAGGCTAGTTTTGAAGAGTTAGAAAATAAGTATGCAAGTGATCCCTATTTTGGGACAATTTATACAGATTTGCAGCAAAACGTGGCTGTTACTCATCCTCATTTTAGTTTGAGGAACGGTTCTCTTTTCTATGGTAACTGATTATGCTTGCCAAATACTTCAACTCATGATTTTGTCGTTTGGGAGTTACATTCAGGAGGACTAGCTGGACACTATGGACATGACAAGACAACATCCTTGGTGGAGGATAGATTCTATCGGCCACGGCTAAGGTGTGATGTTGAAAAGATTATTCGGCAATGACGTGTTTGTCAAGTTTCAAAGGATCACAAGCAGAATTCAAGGCTCTATACACCTCTTCCAGTGCCTCAAGTACCATGGGAAGATTTATATATGAATTTTGTTTTAGGGCTTCCTAAAACAACTAGAGGGTACAACTCAATCTTTGTCGTGGTACATAGATTTTCAAAAATGGCCCATTTTATTCCCTGTTGGAAGGCATCAAATGCATCAAAAATTGCCCAAATCTTCTTCTACGAAGTAGTGAGGTTACATGGTCTTCCTAAATCCTAAGACCATAGTTTCTGATGGATATGCTAAATTTGTAAGCTACTTCTGGAAATCCTATGGAAACTTATGGGTACACAACTGAAGTTTTTTAATGCCTACCATCCACAAACTGATGATCAAACGGAGGTCATCAATCGCAGTTTGGGCAATCTTTTGCGCTGTCTTGTGGGGCAAAATATGAAATCATGGGATCTGATCTTGCCAACAGCAGAATTTGCTTACAATAGTAGTGTTAACAGAAGTACAGGATGGTCTCCTTTCGAGATTGTCACAGGTTTAAAGCCACGGCAACCTATCAACCTTGTTCCATTACCTATTGAAGGCCGGACCAGTCAAGAAGCTGAGGATTTTGGTAAGCATATCCATGAGATTCATGAAGAAGTGAGGAAGAAAATTGCTGCCAGTAATGAGCAATACAAGTCTGATGCAGACAAGCACAGAAGATTTGTAGAGTTTCAAGTAGGAGATAAAGTGCTTGTTCGCCTGAGGCCAAAATACTTTCTAAAGGGGGCATTCCAAAAGCTTCATTTAAGAAAAGCAGGCACTTTCAAAGTGCTAAAGCGACTTGCAGGAAATGCTCATTTACTTGAACTGCCCGAGGAGCTTACTATCAGTCCAATTTTTAATGTTGAGGATCTTAGTCCTTGTTATGGCGATAATGAGGAAGCTCCATCAGTTATTTCAACTCCGAGACTTCCAGAGGTGCCAAAGAACATGGATGTCATTGAAGATGTTCTTAATAAACAGATTGTCTCCACCAAAAATGGGAGATACAAGAAGTTTCTTATCAAATGGAAAGGAAAGCCAATTTCTAAGAGTACTTGGATTATTGCTTCAGATTTTCAGTGCTGTGACCCAGAACTTTTTGATCGATATCAACCTTTTCACTAGTCGGAGACGAGTTCTTTCCAACAGAGGGAGGATTGATGGAAAATAAGTCAGATAGTTTCTTAGATTCAGCTAGATATTTTCAGCAGATATTTCCTTAGATTATTCTAGAATTTCTCAGTCAAATTTTCAGGTTATCCTAAGAGTCATTTAGTCTTTCCAGAGTGTTTTTATTAGGATGCATTTATTAGTTAAGAGTCTAGTCCCAAGGTCATTTATTGGTCAAAAGTCTGGTCTGAAGGTCTGTAACTATCCTGAAACTTCTAAGAGTCTATATAAGGTCCATCGTATGCATTTTCAGATAGTGAAAAAATATTTACAGAGTCTGAAATAAACTGGTACTTTTTCCAGAGTCGTTTACTAAGTTTTCTGGATTTGATCTTATCTAAGGTCTATCCAAGGAGGTGGACTCCTCCCACACTTCATCCCCCCCTTCAAATTCTCACCCATTTCCCCTTTATTTTCTGTTAATTAAACCATGGGCTGCATCATGCAGTCCCTTGACTTCCCAAATATCACAGCTCCTTTTCAAAAGAACACTATAATAACTTATTTAAGAGGTTTAAGGGGAATATTCTCATTGATGGTTGGTGAAGTAGAGGAATGATGAGACTATCTCCAAAGGTGTTAAACAGCTGGTAATATGGAGGTAAGCATTATGGATCTGAATTAATTAATGTAGTCCACTTTTTGGTTGTAACGTTGTATCCTAGATTTGTAGTACATTGGATTGACCCTTACACTTACAAGAGGATTATGATCAATTGGCACCACATAGCACTAAGTCACAATCCAGCGGTCAATGTAGCATGAGAGACAAATCTAATAAAGAACCTTCATGGTTTAATCATCTTTGAAATACAATGGAAGTTTGAACCAAAAAATATAGTAATTGTAACTTTGTTTAGAGAAATAGCAATACTATGAGATGTTTTCTTTTGGTTATTGATCATTTATTGCTTCATGGATATAGAATCATTGTGGAAAAAATTTGGAGGAGATAAAAATTCCAAGTAATTTCTTTTAGACTTTTCTGCTTGGATATTTATACACTTTTCAGTTGCTTTAGAGAGCTATGATAAAATACGTCTTTTGGCCAATTACACTAGAAATATTTGGAGCACACTTTATAGGACATGGGTCATACAACTCACATGCATGTGCCTTTAACTGGCATATGAATGGAATTCATATTCCTATATCAGCAATATAGGCCTGCATAAAACTTCGATAGGGAAAATAATTTTTCATAAATCAAATATCTCAAGAAAGAATGATTTACGTTGTGAACCCTCATTTCTTTGATCATTGTCCATAATCACTTACGGAAGGTTCTGGATGTGTTATGCATACTCGACTGCTACAAGTTTCTGTGATTCTTGATTAGTGACCTAAATCCGTGATGGTAAGCAAAACTTGACAAAAATGTCAAATTTAATATTGGATCATGATTCACAAGGAACTCCTAATTTATGCAAGGAGGTATTTAATAAAGTATGAGTTAAAGAAGCCTGATGGATTGGAGAACTATGAACTAGAGAGCTTCAAAGGTAATATCCTATAATATTTTATACATATTGCAAAATGCCCCTGCGTAAATGTTTCTCCTTTGCTAACTGATTATTTTATTATCTTTTTCTAGGCCTATTTTAAAGAGAGATAGACTTGAGGAAATATTTATCAAATGAGGTAGTGTCTTGTAAATTCCACTCATGCATACACAAAAGCATGACTTATAAGCAATCACCTCACTCAGGAAGCAGGTTTCTTACACAGAAGGGATATTGGAGGTTTATTCATCACTTTTTAATTTGCACAGATTCTCTTTAACTCATTAAAAGCTTGTGATCAAACAGTACTCTCAGTATCAAACTATCAACCTTAATGGGCAATGGAGCTTGAAGTTTGAAAACCAAAAAGTTTTTTTATATAATATGACATTTTGTTTAAGGATTTGACATGTTTCTTTAATTGTCAGATATTCCATACTGCTTAATTATGTTAGGGCTGAAGGAAATATGTACAAGGGACTTTGAAGCTCTAAAGATATTGGTTTCTACATTTTGAACTATTGCCAGTAAATTACACAAAACACACCAAAGCCTATAGGGTTTTCCACATGCATCAAATGTGCAAAATACTATTCAAAATACAAGTGATATCCTGCAGAAGAAAGTACAACCTGACACTATACAGATTTGTAGTGCAGGCCATAGGGAGGGGGGACTATAAACCTTAAACTTTTAATGGAACAAAGAAAAACAACAACCTCACTCTGGCAGACACATGAGGTATTGAGACCATGTTCAACCCATCAACATACCCGACATATGTTCTTTGAGCCAGTTGTAAAGAATAGCCAAAAAATTATAACCAAAAACAAAAAAAAGCCGAAAAATCGATATTAAACAATTTATGCACCCCAATCTAACTGATATTTTCAATTCAAAATGGCCATGCATAGGTTACAAGGGCTCAAGTCTTATGTGGCAACAGAAACACTAAAAAGTAATGTACATACATGTTTGATAAGGATGCTATCCTACTTTCAGAAGAAAGTACTCTAACCACGCATAACAACAGCTTCACAGCTACTGTATCTAGGCTGCCCAAGAAGAGTCGATCCTTCTTTCATGAAATTATATCATACAAATTACTTGAGGGAAAGAATAAATATGAATGCATATTGCTATACCTAAGCTCATGACTATTATAACCTAGGTTTTAAATACCAGTATTGGACTGTGTACCATTTTTCATCGAAATGGTATGGTTTCAGTATGGTACTGGTACCAACAATACGTAAAAATTGAAAATATCAAAATGAATGAAAAACTGTCAATATCAACTGGTACAGTTGGTGCTGTACCATCGGTTTGCATCGGTATGGAAGATACATACTGATGTGGGTGGTTCTGACACCCCAACACCCATACTTGTGCCACTTTTGCATCAAAACAGTATGGTACTATGGTACTGTCCCATTCTGTGTGGTTTTTGAATCCATGATTTCAACAAGATGCTCTCAAATTTCATAAGCATGCTTCTAAAAGTAAACACTACATTAATATCTATAAAAGATAGAGGCTCAATGGGAGGATGAAACAATGTACAAACCTGCATACTATAACAAATGAGTAAGAGATGACTAGAGATTAACTCGAACACATAATAAATGGAATATATGCAAAGAGATTATGAAAGAAGGATTTTGTGTTGCATAGGATGATATTTCCATAAATTAGCAATCAGCACAATTCTCTGAGTAAGAAATCTCAAACATTTCCTTAATAAGACCCAGCTTAGACTTCAAGAATAAGTGAAGTTGACATTTAAAACAGTGAGATATATTTATAACTAATGCACAAAATTGGCTATACCTTGGATAAACAGAAGCAGCATTCTGCAAACTGACTCAGTGGCACCACTCTTAATCTTTTCAATGAGATCTCCACATTTCCAGTACAACTTCCTCCCTTTGGGATCCTCACTCAAACGGAAAATCTTGCTAACGAAGTCAAGTTCTCTCATCAGGGCCTCCCGGTCCCATCCAGGAGCACAGTGTTGAAACACATCCTTAACCCACCCTAACAACTCTGATGCCCTATTACAAGCCTGGCACCGGAAAAGCATTTCAGAAACGCCTGCTCCACTTTTAACCAATTGTCCTGTTCCAATATGGCCAACATGGATAGCACAATCTGTGTGTGTCCAATGGGAGCACATATCACATCCAATCCAGCGGCATGAATTGACCTCGAAATCAAATTTATTGCAGATCACGCACATGCAAAGGTTACAGAAACCATTCCTATTGGTGCATATCTCACAGCTACATTCATCTGCCGGTATAGCACTTTGACAGGCAATGTTTCTACACCTCTTATACAAGAAAATCTCAACCAGGCGACTCTGTGGGATGCTGACGCTCGGATGCAGAAAGGCCTGAATTCCTGTTTTAATTGCAACAAGAATCTCCAATTGCACTCTATGAGCCCTGGCAAGGGTTTTAGCTGTCAAGTCAACTCTCCCTTGAACAAGCTTTTGCAGATGCAAGAATTCTTCTATATGCTGAGATCCTCCCGCACCCTCAAGGATCAACCGGAGCTCACTCTTGTTCTCTTCGAGAAGTTCATCTGGCATAACCATCATTCTGTCAGATATCACCTCCACTCTTTCCCGAGCAATTTCACGAAGTGATAACTTATCTGCTCTGGAAACCCTGTGAAGGACCTGTGTTTCAAGACAATCATTTTCTTCCTTGTCTACTTTCTTCACCACCATGGCATCGGAACGATTGGTCTCGATGGGCCAGGTCTCGCGTGAGCTAGCACTCTCGGTGGCAGAGTCGTTCCCTTGATCAGAATTCGATCCAGGTTCCTGCCCATCGGGGGACCCACCAGCATCTGATGAAGCCAGTGATAAGGAGGTATGCAGCCCTGCAGGCCTTGGGTGCTGGCGCGGGGGTCGCATTGTTGAGGTTGGTTGCTGGTGGAAATTTGCACCTGAAGAGGTACCCATATGAATGACCCTAACCTGTAATGAAGAATGAATTTAAACTCATCTCAACTACAGCACCTAAAATTTCTAAACTTCACCTCTTTAAAACTAACACATTGAATTCAGTCTAAAATCGCTAAACTATCAAAATCATAAATTTCTCCAACATACAGAGCCAAAACCCAATCTTGCTGCAGAAATTAATCACAAATCCTAATTTACAAAACAAATGAAAAAATAACAGCTCAAAATCAGAAATTCGTCCAACGCGCAGCACCAAAACCCAATCTTGCTCCAGAAACGAATCGGAAATCCTAATCACCTTAATCAATTACTCCGAACTAAAATATCCAAAATTGATCACAGAACCTAATACATCCAAGTGATTCACCTGACCAACAAAATAAAATAAAGAGGACGTAAAAAGAAAACGACAGCCCCGAAAACCCTAGAGGTCCAGCAAATCAAAACAAAGACAGAAGAAAAATTGAGTAATTAGGGCTGGATCGCTTACCAGAGAGAGAGAATTCCGAGGAAAAAGGGAACCAGAGAGATGCCTCCGAGTGGTGTTGAGCTGAGAGGAGTCTAAAGAAGAGAAGAAAGAGAAGAACTAGGGTTTTTGTCGGGCCTTTCTCTCTCCTCTCTCTCTTCCCCTCCTCCAGGGAAAGAGACGTCGAAGTCCCGAAGACGATGCAAGGAGAAGCGAAAACATTAAAAAGGGAAGGGAGGCCCGGTTTCAAGATGAGATGGGATGACCGGAGCGGCCGGTGGCAGAGACGGGGTTTGACCGGTCAAGTGCTTCTCGCAGCGTGCCCATGGTACGGACAATGACGGGGCGCTGCCTCATTTGTCCAGCCTAAACAGCAAGTTTGACTGGTGTGGTGTCTGGGACATGGAGGAATGGGATGGGTTGTTGGTGCAAACAGCCTTGCTTTTTTTTTTTTTTTTTTTTTTTTAATGACTTAAAATAGTAAATATTTTGGAGATGACTTAAAATAATAAATATTTTGGAAATCGGGACATCATTAAATTATATATATATATATATATATATATATATATATATATATATATATTTAATTAATTAATTAATTATTACTTTTATATCAAAATTAATATCAACCATACAACTAAATACAACCAGAAAAATTAACTCAAAATGTCGTGGCAAATCTTGTGCTTTCACTACATTTCCTTAAGTAGCTCAAGTTTGTTTCGAAATTAATAAGCTTATTTGAACACAGGACTAGATTTAACCATCATCAAAGTTGATCTAATATTTAAATATAAGAAGTGGAATGATCATATCTAGCGTAAGGTAAACCATTGTTGAAGTCAAGGGAGTTAAGCATTTGCACTGTAATTTCAAAAAAATTTATAAATCATTGTTAGATTGAGCATAGTTATGGCCTTTTAATATAACAACTGTTGCTGCCAAAATTGGATCCGGCTTGGTAGATCTCATCGAGGATCTAGAGACATAGAGGATGCTGTTCGATCTATGATGGTAGAAAATGATATACCTCAGAGTCATGGATCTGCATACAAAAAGAATGAAATAGCTCGCCAAATTGTTTTCGATCGAATCTTTCAATGCTTAAGTCAAGTCAGACTTTAAAATAATAACAAAGAAAATATTAGATGGTCAGAGCATCGTTATCCTATTTTGATCAGTATTTGATAGAGCTGGAGATGGTCAGCCTGGATCAGATCTGGCCAGTGTCTGGCTGAGCTAAAGATGTTCAGATTTGGTTAGAATCCAGTCGAACTGGAGATGATCGGATCTGATCAGTGTCTAGTTCAGCTGAAGATGATCGGATCTAATCGGTGTCTAGTCAAGTTGAAGATGATTGGATCTGGTTGGCATCTGGCCGAACTGGAGATGGTTGGCTTTAGATTTTGACCTGATCGATATCTGATCGATCGAGAGATGATTGGCCTTGGGTTCTGTCTAGTCGGTATTTGGCCGCTCTAGAGATGGTCGGCTCGTTGATGGCAATGCCGCAACGAACACAAACGACATGGTCAATGAAGTTGATGCCGCTAGTAGTGGTAATGATCTAGGCAAAAGGAGACATCGAGGATGGCTACATTAAGGCTAACAAGCCCCTTGATGAGGAGGGCGTTGGTAGGGCACGATTGTGGGCGATGGTGATCCAAATATCAGCGGAACTAGAGTTGATGAGGAGGGCCTCGGTCACCTTTGTTTTCCCTCTTTTCAGTCATAATCCCAATTCTTGTAACACCTTTATCCTTGGCTTAAGGATATTGTCCACATGAGCACAAAGTACTCTAGGATTCAAAGATGGGATCTTTCTGATGTGGTCATCATCAAAATTGAACTGCTTGAGAAAATCAATGATCGAGATGGGCTTTTAAAGGGATTTGAGGTGGGGCCGTTATTTAGATGTCTCCACTACTCTGTTTGGTGAAAGCCCACATGAATTGATGAGATATTCTACCTCTCCCACACGATGGCCCTTCCCTATATTCCTTCTCCATCCCTCTCGAAATGAATAGAAGGTGCCTTTTAAATAGAATGGACATGGGCATTGAAGAATAGGAAGGGCATGGCCGTTGCATAATGAAAAAGATGTGGGCATTGGAGAAATAAAAGGATGTGGGCATGGGCGTTTTCTCTAGCTCAGGTGAAAGAAGTACTCAGATTGACCTATTTTATAATCAAAAATTTTTAATTGTTATTGATAATGATTTTGATTGTGCTTGTACCTTATTACATCTGCATTTGATGTTGACATTCTTTCGAGCTCACATGAGGAGGTCCTAGCTAAAGTCGGGTGGTTTGCAGTTGATTGCCCAGAGCTGAGGTCGAAGCTCATATTTTGGAGGTTCCAACTAGAGTTCGGGTGGCTTTGATCGATTGGTAGGAGCCAAGGTTGGAGTTGGAGTCGGAGCTGAAGCTTGCATTTTGGAGGTTCTAGTTGAAGCGGGATATCTCCAATCGATTGGCAGAATAAGGCTGGAGCTGGAGCACATTTTGGAGATCCCAATCGGAACTAAAGTGTTTCCAATCAATTAATTGGAGTCAGAGCCAGAGTTGAGGTCGGAGGTTCAAGCCCTCCTTCTAATTGTCATGCTTTGAATCCAGCATTCGGATCAGGCATGTGAAGGCCGCACATTCCTTAAGACAAGGTCCTAAAAAATATGCAAGGTCTGCCTTTTTAACAATATATTATCAACTTAGGTAGAGGTAAAATTAAATTTCTAATTCATTTATTGAATAAAAAAAAGATTCATAAGTTTTAATTTAAAAAATGATGTTTATTCTAGAAACTAAATAAATAAAATACATTTAGGATCCTATGCTCCTCACTGCTTGAACTCAAGCCCCATAGAATCTTCTAGATTTGAAATAAATAGAAAGGAAGAAGTTAGCTTTACGGGCTTAGTAAGCTGCCAAAACCTCTAATTCAAATAGATATTTATACAGAAAATAATTTTTAAATTTGCATGATCTTTCAATAAAAAGATTTCAATGAATATAGAAGCATGCCATATCACTCAACATGGAATTAGAAATATGCAATCACTTAAAATAGATTATCCAAATATCAAGGATCAATCTTTCACTCTCACTCTCCTAGTCTCTTTGACTATGGCCATGATCGGCTCGTGGCTATCCCTGAAAGAGACTAATTTTCTAACTATAACATGCCGTCCATCGGTCATGTGCCAGTGATCGTCCCACTAGAGGTCTCGAAGAAAAATTAGCTATGATATCACAACATTAAACACACTCTCATCAATATTATACTCTCATCAGCATGTGTCAGTGATTAGTCCTATCTGACTAGGTCCGAAAGAAAACTAACCCTTGACTATAATACATTGTCTGTCGATGTGCGCCTATGATTGCTGTATTGGAGGCTCAAAAGATAACTAGATCCTGAATCCATGTGATCATAGTTGTACTAGAGAGAGATGAACCGATACACAACATATTCTGATGCAAAGAATGCAATTTATGCATATTTGATCAAGCATTTCATAAATTATTTTCTTGTAGAGCATATAACATAATTAATTTAACCAGAATACTATAACAATAGATAAATGTAGAGATTAAAATAAAATACATTAGGGATGAAGGTAACTTACCATCCCTGCCTTAGATATTCATGAATTCCACAATCCAGGAATATCAATCGAAACCGAAAATAATTAAATGTTCTATTAGGCTTCTAAGTAGAAGATGTTCTAATCAAATTCGATCTAATACCCAGGGGTTTCAACCACCCCTAGGATCTAATAATTATCAAAATGGAGTTCATGGTTACCTAAATATAGAAAAACTTAGTCACGATCATACTTCCTCGAGATTTGAATCTGTGGTTCCATCCGATTCATTTAAAATCTCTAATCAAATTTAATTCATAAACTAAAAAAGATTAAAAATTTGGGCTCGATCCGAGTCAATTGAAATAGAAAGAGGAGAGATGGAGAGAGACTCGAGTTGGGTAAGATCAGAGTCGGGGTTGCGATATCTAGTGTATGAATCAGGTGAAAGAGAATAACAAAAATTTATAGAATTAATTAATAAATAAGGAAAATTAGAAGAAGAAATCAAAATGAGAGAAAGAAAAGAGGGAAAGAAAAGGGAAGAAGAGAGATGAAGAAGAAGAAGGAGAAGGAGGAGAGGGAGCCTTGGTGGTTGGCTGGTCATGACGACGGGGTGGCCACTGGTTTGCAGCAGCGATGGCAACAGTGATGGTGGTAGCCCGAGAGCAAGGCCAAATGAAAGAAAAATAGAAGTTTAAAATGGGTTAAAATAATCTGAAAAAATGGGGCTCAGATCTAAAGAGAATAGAAGAGAGAAGAGAGCTCACTGGCATTTAAAGGAGACGATGAATCTCGATCGATGGTAATGATTTTCTGGCATTTCAAAAACCATAAAATCAGATCGAAATAGAGCAAGATGGAGGGAAAGGGGGATGCTTTGGGCAGTCGGACTTGGGCTACAGTAGCTCGTTGGCTTCCGGAGAGGAGGAAGGGAGGGAAGAGGAGGGGGAGGGCTCAGTAATGGCTTGATCATAGGGGAGGAGGGATTTAAATAGGGCTTGACCACAGAATGGATAAGGCTGGTCTAACATCGATCGTTCGTCGGTTGCACCAGCTCCCAACGATCGTCGATAATTCACACTTGTTTGAGGATCATGCATCAGTCGCCGTTGGGCGGCCTTATCTACTCGACGACGGGGATCAAATAGGGATTTATTGGAGATTTGGTACCAATTATTGTGGTCTTCTCACCAATTGTTACAGCAAAAAGAAAAAAGAAATAAAAGAGACACAATCAAATATATAGATTAGATCAAGATCTACCTTCACAGGGCATGTAAAGGCTTCACTATGAAAGAAAATAATTACAAGAGGAGATCACACACTCTCAATTCTCACAAACCTTTTTCTTTCAACGAGAAGCTCTCATCTCTCACTCCTTACAAAAGCTCTTACAGAAAACCCAAGAGACCCTCTTCCAACTCCACCTGAGGCTTTGGTCGCTGCTCTGACTCTCTTTGCAGCTCCTTTGCCTCTCAGGTGCTCTCTGCCGACTCCAACCAACTACATCTATTCCACAGGGCCATCAAGCCCTTTTTGTAGACCAAAAAACTCAATCTGGGTTGAAATCCTACTTTAAAAAGGACTTGTGAATCTTTCTATCCATTGGATCTTGATTGTAGGCCTTCTTGGCCATGAGAATGCGCTTCTACCCACCAGATCAAGCCTAATCATGCCCAGAACCGTCGGATCAGGCCCTGGAGCTTCTTGAACCATTAGATTGCACACAAAAGCTCTATACACGGTGATTTTTTATCCCTGCACCTCTTCGATCCTCGACGGCCATGTGGACTGCACCATCCCATATGGTCCACCATGGACCATGCCAATTGCACGCACAGGGCAGCACCGCGTGGCCGTTGCATGGGTGCGTGCGCTCTTGGGCCGCGTGCCCATGCTTGGGCTGCACTACTACAGGCCTTGCACATCCGTGGGCCAGCCTACAGGCCCTACTAGATCGCATGCTGTGGGTCCCACTGTACCACATGCTGTCGGCCCCACTGTGCTATGTTTTCGAGCTTCTTGTGACATGCTCTTTGAATCGGACTTCTTTGTCTTGAGTTTTTCTCCTGTGGATCGATTAAATTTGAGATACCAAATCTCAACAATCTCTATCTCGACTCAATATTCAACATCTATCTAACTCTGAGAGCTTCTGAATAATCTCACCCCCATATCCTGGGGCAAACGCTTGACTGCTCATGAATGGACAAATATAAAAGTCAAACTAGGCTGCTCGATCCCATCTCTATCGTATGCTGTGACCAGCCTGACCTAAGATCTGCTCGGGGTAGCCTTTTGCGGCAATAAGAACTTCACTTTATGATATCGCTCGTTATCCTTCCGAGTCTCCCATTTCATACCCGATCCACCCGCTCCTGGAGCTCTGATAGCTCGCGATGTTATTGTTAGGACATCATGATTATCAAATTAATTTTGACTTTTAAAAATATTAAAAATATATAAAAAATAGTAAGTCGAGTCGAATCTCCATAGAAGAAAATATTTTGATGTGAAATCTTTGAATTTTTTAAAGAAAAAAATTTGAGAAAGCAATTTAAATTAAAAAATAAAAATTTAAAAATATAAAAAATAAATTTGATACTAAGATCTACTATTTAGATCCTCGCTTCTACTTGTAATAAAAATAAATAATAAAATTTTAAAGAGCATAAAAATAAATTGGTACTAAGATCTACTAACTAGATCTTAGCATCTACTTACAATAAAAATAAATAATAAAAATTTAAAATATAATAAAATAAATTTTGCATTAATTAAAAGTGAAGTTCAATTATAAAAAATTTTAAAAAAATAATAAATTAAAATAAAATAAAACTCTAATAAAGATCTGAAGTTGATCGATGTAGCCTCGTCGGAAGGATGGTTAGTGACTTCTCCTTCTTCTTTGATACTCCTGGAGTAAACTGGCTTCTCTCCTTCTTCTCCTTGGATTTCTATATTTTTTTTAATTTTTTTTCTTATTTTTTCCATTATTTTTCTGCTCTTTTCTCTTGCTCGTGGACCCCCTTACTTATAAGTGAATTTTTTTATCTTTTTCTGATAGAAAATAGAGTCCCAAAAGCCCTCCAAAATATGTCCAACCCATGTCCCTGTGTTCTGGCTATCAGATTTTGATCCAACGCATGAGATCATCCCAAAAAATCACCCCATCAAGCCTTTTATCAGTCGGATTCGATGCCAGCCATTAGATCTTTTGATGGATTGAATTTGGATCGTCGATCAACGCAGCAAATCTCTTCTTTGTTTAAGTTTTCAGTCGGATCAAACACGGACCGTTGGATTGGGCGATGAATTTGATTTCAACCATTGGATGGCACTTAAAAAATCCTTCTCTGTTTAGTTTTTCCATCAACAATGAACTAGGACCGTCCGATCTCGCTTAGGATTGCTTGGAAATGTCGGATCGTGCAAAGGATGTGGGCCATCACCACGTGATATAGGATAGCACGTTTTGGACTATCCGATCACGTGCAAAAATCAATCCCAGCCATTCGATTTGCGTAAAACTCAGCCGCTCTCCCATGAATCGTGACAAAGATTATGAAACTGTGCTTTGGATCGCGACCCAGGTTCTGTGGGCCGATCGATCGGTCCATCATGCATTGAAGACTTTTTAAAATAAACTTTTTGATATTTTTACTTGATTTTTCTTGAATTTTGTGCCTAAAAAATAAAAAAATATGAATTAAAATTTTTTATTAATTTTTTAATTATTTTGATGCTTAAATTGCTCAATTAGCTTGATATCTATTTTTATAAATATGCTCTAATTTCATATTTTTCAAAATTATTTATTTTTGTAAGAAAATTTAATTTATTTATGAAATTAAGATTTTTAAGAGATGTTAGCACCATTAATTATCAAAAAATATCTAAAATAATTGTAAAAATATATGACTTATCACACCCTCCAACTTACTCATTGCTAGTTCCTTAGCAATGCAATAAAAATATCATCATATTTCATTAAGATCCTCCTTTGCAAAAATAAATTTAGGATTAAAAATTGTTTAACAAGTATTGCCAACTAAATATTAAGTTTTGAAAGTAAATTTCGTAGTCAATACAATTAAAATTTTTTTTAGAATTCATCTAAACATATACAGCACTTGTGCTTGTGATGGCTATTTTAACATTTAGATGCTAGCTTGTAAAGGATAAATGTATCTTCTCTTATCATCTATTTAGGTTAATTTTTTATACACTCCCAAATTAAGCTCATGAACTAAAGTAGCTTTCACATTGCTTCTCTCTCTTTCTTTTTTTTAGCAGTGCTGAGTATCTTGGCCTTCCCTCCACCATTTGATGTGAATCTCTATACTTGACTTAGGTGCAGAGACCCAGTTACTAAGCTTAAGACAATCCACATATACTATGTATTTTACACTTTTATTTTAAACAAATAATTTTTTTCTCAAATTCAAATTTTTTTAATTGGAATGTATATTAACCATCAATTTTAAATGATAATTGAATCTTTAGTTGACCTTAAAATCAATACTTATTTTGTCTTGTTAGTGTACATGTGCAATTGAAAGTACTATAGCCTTTAAGTGGCTTAAGTAGGTTGCTAAAAGTCTGACCAACTAATCTACTCCTTAACTCACTATAATAATTAGCAAATACTTAATTATTTTTTCTTAGTCTATTTAGCTTAAGATTTTCTTTCTTGACACATGGTTTATTCAAAAAAATTTCCAAAATACTTTCAATTTTTTTTTTAAAAAAAAAAATTTCAAGAGATTTTTCTACCCCCAACTTAAATGCCATTATCCCTAATGGTATAAATAAATTAAAGAAATAAATTTAAATCATGAGAATGAAATGAAAGGTATAGGGAGAGAAGCAACTTGAAAAGAGGTGCTCATCATCGATATAAAGATTGTATTTTTTTTAAGTAAAAGAAAAAATAAATATTGGGTTGCCTCCCAACAAGTGCTAAATTTATCGTCTTCAACCAGATACAATGCAGCTTAGTTCAATATGGGTCTGTTAATACGACTTGATCAATGGTTCGATTTAGTGACATTCTTTCAATATATGGTTTCAATCTTTGACCATTACCTTAAAGAAAATTTCAGATTTAGGATCATAAAGTTTGATTGCACCATATGAAAATACTTGATTTACTATGTAAGGTCCATCCCATCTAGATTTTAATTTTTCTGAAAATAATTTTAGCCTTGGATTAAATAACCAGACTTGTTGATTTGGCTCGAAAGTTTTTCTTAAAATGTGTTTGTCATGAAAGGCTTTTATTTTCTCTTTATAACTCCGTAAATTTTTATAAGCCTCTCATCTCAATTCATCTAATTCATTCAGTTGCAACATCCAATTGGAATCAGCTTATTTCAAATCAAAATTCAGTTGCTTGATTGCCCAATATGCTTTGTGTTCCAGTTCTATCGGAAGATGACATATTTTTTCATAGATCAATCTGTAGGGAGACATTCTAATAGAATTTTTATAAGCTATCCTATAGACCCATAATGCATTATCTAATTGATCTGACCAATCTCTACGATCGGGCCTAACAGTCTTTTGCAGGATGTTCTTGATCTTTCTGTTGGATACTTCTACTTGGCCACTTATTTGCGGATGGTATGGTGTAGCTATCTTATGTGTGACTCCATATTTTTACAGCAGTGTTCAAAATTAGTAGTTTATAAAGTGGATACCTCCGTCGCTAATGATAGCACATAGAAATTTGAACCTAGAAAAGATATATTTTTGAACAAATTTTATGACTACCTTCTGATCATTGATTCATGTTGCCATTACCTCAATCTATTTAGAAACATAATCAATAGCCACCAAAATGTATTCAAAACCATTAGAAGGTGGAAAGGGTCCCATGAAATCAATTCTCCAAATATCAAAAATTTTAAATACCAAGATGGGGTTCAAAGGCATCATGTCTTTCTTTGAAATATTTTTTAAAGCTTGACACTTAAGATATTTCTCGCTAAAAGTATAAGCATCCTTAAATAATATGGGCTAGTAAAAATCACTTTGTAATACTTTGGCCATAATTTTTTATCTAGAAAAATATCCTCCATAAGCAAGAGTGTAACAAAATTGTAAGATATTCAATTGTTCAGATTTAGGAATACACCTACGAATGATCTGATCAGCATAAATTCAAAAAAATTCAGGATCTTCTCAAAAATAATACTTGATTTGAGTAAAGAATCAATCTTTTTCATTCTTAGACCAGCCATCAGAAATTTATCCAACTACTAAGTAATTCACAATATCGACAAATCAAGGGACCTTTGTGTGGAGAAATTGAGTGCAGGGGTAAAATGGTAATTTTAAAACTTTTTCAAAATTATGATTTTACAGTGAAAAAATATTAATTAATCTAATTAATTAATATAAATTTATCCTACACTAGGATCTAAATATGATATATAGCATGCATGCATTTAAATTTGAAATTCAAATTCGAACAGTAAACACTTTACTGTAATGTGTTCAGAACACAATACCTTTGTACGTGTAGTAGATCGCTACAATTTGATCACTGTCGGAAGAGTCTGATCATCACGATGCAGCCACACAGCATGTCTGACCTCTGTAGATCATCCACACGAAGATCCTGATCTGATCGACTCCTCACGAGTGCTAGCTCGTTGTAGAGTCCTTTTGACGGCTGATGCTGATCGAACTCCTTCGATCGATGTCTGTCGATTCTTTGGATACTTCAGATCATCAACAGACGTGCTTGAGAGGATGTTGAAGATCTTCTTGAGATTTTGTGAGCTCACGACACTCGTAGCTCACTTTCTCACTTTTCGAACCCCAGGCTAAAACTCTAGGGAACTCACTGGAAACCTTGCACCCACTTTTCTTTCTTTTCTTTCTTTTTCTCTTGGAAGGATATAGACTTTCTTCTCACGCACAAGACTTCTCATGCTCCAAAATTTTTCTCCAAAAATCTTCTTCTTGCATGCCCCACTCTTCTCCTCCTTTTATAACAACGTCAAACGTCTTATCCAAAAGAAAGGATAAAGATGAGTAATTGCACATTTGAATTCAAATCAAATTTTAAATTCAAATGGACACCAACTCATCCCTTATCTACTAAAGGCGTGAGGCGTGGCTTAAATTGTGCATGAAGTAATTTTATGAGAAACCTTTTTTCATGTAATAAATAGGATGTAAAAAAAGGGATAAGGTGTAAAGATTGATTGCCCATTCAAATTCAAATTTTATTTTGAATTTGAATGGCCAACCAATCATCCTTATCCATTCATTTGGCACATTAAAGTAGGGCGTGGAGAGGGCTTGGCATGAGGAAAAAATTCATGAGAAGTTCCTTCTCATGAATTCAAATGGGTGCAATGGAAGTGAGGTGGCACATGGAGATTGGGTCAAGGTGGTTTAATTATTTAAACCAACCTAATTGAACCAAATAAGTTAGGTCCAATTAGACTAATTTAAACCTAATTTAATTAGGTTTAATTAGGTTCAATAAAATCCTAATCAAATCAGAAATTGACTAAGCTCAACTCCTGATCAAATCAGGGACCAAACCATCTCGACGATTAGGTCAACTCTTAACCTAATCGAGTCAAACCCAACTGAATCCAATTCAATTGGACTTGATCCAAAAATAATTACTCAATCAAATTGAGTTAATTAGTGATCAAATCATTAATTAAACCTCTCATAAATACTGAGTCTAAATTCGATAGACAATCGGGCATCAGAATTCATCGATATGTAACCCTGATCGAAAAGTCCCAACCAGTGGGACTCTTGACCCCGGTACTCATAATATGTGGAACTCGTGATCAGAGAATCTTGATTCTCGATCACTGAGTCCCAAACATGTAGAATTCTACATCAGCCATCAGATCAGATAGGAACCTCTAATGTGTGTGACCCCGCAGGTTCGAACCTAAGCCGGTAGCACAGGAATCAATTTCTGTACTAATCGAAATGACCATCTAGCAATGGTACCCGACATTCAGATAGGTCGAAGAGTTGCAATCACAATATTCAGAATCTACATGAATATGGTTACTGTATAATTCATCTTTTTGACTCCTGTGTTTAGGACGACTCAGGGTTAAACTGTCAACCCTGATCAGATCATCCGAATCGTGCTCAACTCAAACAGTCCTGTGACTCCTCACAAGGACTACCCTGGCCAAGGTTTTGCTAAATTGAAACACGACTGTACACAGCTCCTAAATTGGAGTGGTCAATCCCATCTTGACACACGCACCGACAAGTCAAGTACTTGACTGCACCCAGCAGCCTTCCGTCACTGAATTAAAAATTCAGAAAGTCCAGTGCCTAAGTGCAGTGAGTTGCTTACAAGTCACCGTGATGGTCTCAGGTCGGAGGGATATTTATACCCATATTTCATCAGAGCAAATCTTGACAGTAGAAATAGCTCCAAAGTCGGTCACGTTCAGTGCAGATGTACTCTTACATCTCACCTTTATGCCATATCAGTGTCCTACACTCATTGGTTAAGAGGACAACCAACCTATATAGCACACAATGACCTATGCTTGATAAATATTATCGTCCTTGGTAACAACATATCATTTGGTCGCGAACAGATTTAAGGACTAAATGATAATTCCTCCTTTGTCGAGTCTAAATAGTCCTAAGCACTTCACCACAACATAGGAGTTCATTAGAAGATGAAACATTTTGTGATAAAAAAATATCAAAATAATTTTTATTAATTCATAATTTATGTATAAATATAAAAAATAAGCACAACCATCAACAGGCTGATGATTGACTTTGGGACACTATTCCCAACACTTTGTGTGTGAAACTACTAGAAGTTGCTCATCTGAAAAAGATTCTCTAATTAATGCAAGTTCACAATCTTCAATTAGAATCCTAGATAGGTGGTCTGCTACAATATTTTCAAATTTTTTTTTATCTCAAATTTTAATATCAAATTTTTGTAGCAGTAAGATCCATCTAATTAATCGTGGTTTAGTATCTTTCTTTGAGAGCAGATATCTCAAAGCTGCATGATCCAAATAAATCACGATCTTTGATCCTAACAGATATGATCAAAATTTTTTCAGGACAAATACTAAAGCTAGTAATTTTTTCTCAGTTGTGGTATAATTCATTTAAGTTTCATTAAGAGTTTTGCTGGCATGATAAATCACTACGGGATATTTGTTTACCCTTTGATCTAAGACAGCTCCTATGGTAAAATCTAAAGCATCGCACATGATCTCAAAAGGTAGTGATCAGTCTGAAGGTTGGATGATTAGAGCTTGGTTACAGCTTCTTTTAGGAACTCATAAGACTTAAGATATTCTTCATCAAAATTAAAAGAAATATTCTTAGCGAGCAGATTACACAAAGGATGGGATGTTTTGGAAAAGTCTTTGATAAAGTGACGGTAGAATCCTACATGGCCAAGGAAAGATCAGATTTGTTTGACAGAAGTGGGTTGAGAAAGTTTAGAAATTAGTTCAACCTTTACTCTATCAACCTCAATCCCTCTTTTTGACACAATATGCCCTAAGACGATCCCCTCTTGAACTATGAAATGACTCTTCTCCCAGCTTAAAACTAGATTGACCTTAATACATCGTTTTAACATTCTCTTCAAATTATTGAGACAACTTTCAAAGGATTCTTTGAAGACTGAAAAATCATCCATGAAAATCTCTAAGAAATCTTCTATCATATTCAAAAATATTGACATCATGCACCTTTGAAAGGTTGTGGGTGCATTACACAGTTCAAAAGGCATTCTCCGAAAAGCAAAGATTCCATAGGGGCATGTGAAGGTGGTCTTTTCCTGATCTCCTGGGTAGATTCTATCTGATTATATTCTGAATATCCATAAAAAAATAGAAATATTATTGGTTAGCTAGTTTTTTCAAGATTTGGTCAATAAAGGGTAAGAAAAAATGATCTTTACATGTGGCTGCATTGAGTTTTCTATAATCTATACAGACATACCATCCAGTGAAAAGTCATGTTGGTACTAAATCCCCATGGTCGGTGCGGACAACTATGAGTCCAGATTTTTTTGAAACAACTTAAGTGGGACTCACCCAGTGGATGTCAGAAATAAGATAAATGATACCAATCTCTAACCATTTAATTATCTCCTTTTTGACTATATCCTGCATATTCAGGTTGAGTCGTCTTTCCATTTCTCAGATGGGTTTGGCATTATCCTCTGTATAAATATGGTGCATGGATATTGATGGACTAATACCTTTCAAATCAGCAATGGTCCAATCTATTACCTCTCTGTGTGTTTTCAATACATCCAACAATTGATCTTCCTGCTCAGGGGTTAGGTTAAAAGCAATGATTACTGACAGAATTTTCTTAGATCCTAAAAATATGTACTTTAGTGATTTAGACAAAGGTTTCAGTTCAAGTTACAATGGGGTCTGAATTGAAGGACGTAGTGGTTCAGTTTCTAGCTTACGTAAGGGCTCAATTCTTATTGACCAAGGTAGTGAATGTGTTGCTCCTAGATTGATTTTGATGATTACAAAGCAGATTGAAGGGATACAAATATTTTTATTTGAAAAAGTCTTTATGCTCTTCAGGGGCAAAATCGTAATTTTACTAAAACCCTGATTTGATAGTATCATTTGGTAGAACAAATGATTTGTAATCTATTGGTAAAAATTTCATTATTTTTGGACTTATACTTTTGAAGTTATGAATGTTTGAAGTGCATGAGTCGACTCATGAGTCCACTCATGGCACAATGAGCTGCTTGGCACGCTAAAATTTCCCTTGGCACGCTGGTTTTCTGGCTTGGCACGACCTGTGAGTCGACTCATGAGTCGACTTCTGCTGTTTTGGGCCAAAATATCCAGAAACTCAAATCTCTGGTTTTTGCAACAGAGGTCGACTCATGAGTCGACCCCTGAAGCATGAGTCGACTCATGAGTCGACCCCTGCGACGGGAATTATCCGCAACGGCTAGTTTTTTGCCCGTTTTAGTTACCTTTAATGCTCACGTTAAATGCTCTAACGGCTCTTTTTCTGCCTAAAATATTTTTCCTTGTTTCTTAAAGCTATAAAAGGTTTCAAAAGGTGAAAAACAAGAAGGGGATCTACAATATACACGAGAGATACAAGAGATTTTGAAAGAGAAAAGCAAGAGCGTTCAAAAGGGCATTCAAGAGCATTCAAAGAGAGGGTTTTTCAAGCCAACTTTTCAACCTTGATCAAGAGCTCTTTCAAAGCCTTCAAGAAGCCTTCAATCAAAGCTCACCTATTCCTCAAGCGTTCATTCAACTCTTCATCCACCTTGAGGAAATCAAAAAGGGGATTCTTCATTTGAGTAAAGTGCATTTAATGTTATATTCGCTCATTTAAGGAGCTATTCTTGTACTTATTTATGTTCTAAACTGTCTTACTCTTTGTGAGTAATTGTTCTTGTTTTTGGAGGGTTTCCAAAATAAGGGAAGGTTGATCCGAACCTGAAATCGGAGTGTATTGGGTTGGCTTGTACCCGAAAAATAAGTGGACTAGCTTGGGATAGCTAGTGTCGGAGGTTCCGACGTTTGTATTCGGGTTGAATACAAGTATAGTGGATTGGAATTCCCAAGTAGGAGCTTGGGGAGTGGATGTAGGTGCAAGGTTGGCACCGAACCACTATAAATCCTTGTGTTTGTGGTGTGCTTTATTGTTCTCTTTATTTCTTTATTATATCCTTGCATTCTTGCTTTAGGTAATTAATCTTGAACTAAAGTCTTTCTCCTCATTCATCAAGCTTTTAACAAATACTTTTCATAAGTAATTAGTTAAGCTTAAATTTTTTAAAAATCTAATTCACCCCCCTCTTGGGTTGCATAGCTGGGCAACAAGTGGTATCAGAGCCCGGTGCTCTAGCCCTTCTTTGATCTAACAATCAAAGAGCCAAAGATCTATGGCAACCCATGTCGGTACTTCTCTAGCCGAGGGGCAATCTACCAACCGACCTCCACTTTTTAATGGGTCTAATTACACCTATTGGAAAGCTCGGATGAAGATATTCATACAAGCACTCGACTATGATATGTGGAGTATCATAGTGAACGGTCCTCACACACACACACCAAGATTATAGATGGTGAGGAGTCAACCAAACCCGAGAAAGAATGGGATGAGGTTGATAAGAAATTGGCACAATTAAATGCTAAAGCTATGAATGTTCTTTATTGTGCACTTGATGCAAATGAATTTAATCGCATTTCTACTTGTGCATCTGCTAAAGAAATATGGGATAGGTTAGAAGTAACCCATGAGGGAACAAATCAAGTAAAAGAGTCTAAAATAAACATGCTTGTGCATAAATATGAATTGTTTAAAATGGAGCATGATGAGTCCATAACTGTTATGTTTACTCGTTTTACTGATATAATTAATGGTTTGAAGAGTCTTGGCAAATCTTATACTAACAGTGAGCTTGTAAGGAAGATTCTCAGGTCATTGCCAAGAACTTGGGAAGCCAAGGTGACTGCCATCCAAGAAGCAAAGGACTTGAACACTCTACCTCTAGAAGAGCTTCTTGGATCCTTGATGACTCATGAACTTAGCATGAAGCAACATCAAGAGGATGAAGTCAAAAAGAAAAGAACCATTGCCCTCAAATCCACAGCTTCGCCTGATGATGAAATGGATGACACTGAAGATGAAGAACAGGATGAAGAGATGGCACTCATCACCCAGAGATTTAAGAAGTTTCTAAGAAAAAAAAAACAGGGGATGAGAAAGAAGTCATTCACAAAAGGAGAACAAAACAAAGAGAAAGAGAAAGATCAACCCCTTACATGCTACGAGTGCAAGAAGCTGGGATATTTCAAATCCGAATGTCCACAACTGAAGAAAGGTCCCAAAAAGTTCAAAAAGAAAGCAATGATGGTGACTTGGAGTGCGAGTGATGACTCAAGCTCCGATGAGAAAACCTCAACAGAACAAGCCAACCTGTGCCTTATGGCACACGAAAATGAGGTAACTTCTGAATTTCCTAGTGAATTTACTTTTGAAGAATTGCATGAAGCATTCTATGATTTAATTGATGAATTAAGAAACTAGGGATGAAAAACAAAGAACTAAAATTGGAAAATCAGTCCTTAGTGAAACAAGCTGAAAACCTTTCAATTGAAAAATCCACCTTGATTCAAGAAAATCAAAGCTTAAAGAATGAAATTAACAAGCTGAAACCTATAGTAGATAAGTTCACCTTAAGTTCAAACAAACTAAATATGATTCTTGATAATCAAAAAGCTGTATATGATAAGGCTGGACTTGGCTATAACCCCTTGAAGAAACAAAAATTTCTGAAGAATATTTATGTAAATTATTCAAGCAACAAGTCTACAAATATTACTTGTTTCAAATGTGATAGAATAGGACATAAATCATACACATGCCTTATTAACAAATCTGCAAACACAACTATAAAGAAAATATGGGTTCCAAAAGGAACCATTTTGACTAACCTAAAAGGACCCAAGAAAGCTTGGGTACCTAAGACTTGACTTTTGCTTGCAGGTGTGTCTAGCATCCCAAGGAGGAAATAGAAAATGGTATCTTGACAGTGGATGCTCGAGACACATGACTGGTGATGAATTACAATTCATCACGCTTGATTCTAAGGATGGAGGGATGGTCACCTTTGGAGATAATGGCAAAGGAAAGATCATCGGGATAGGTAACATTGGTATCACTCCCTCCAAATACATTGAAAATATTTTGTTAGTTAAAGGTTTAAAGCATAACTTACTTAGCATTAGTCAATTTTGTGATAAAGGGTATAAAATTATTTTTGAATCATTTGTTTGCATTGTGACTAGTCCTATTAACGATGGCATTAAATTTATAGGACATAGGCATGGCAATGTTTATATGGTAGATTTGAATGATTTAGCCAAATTAGACATGCAATGCCTAGTATCCTTGAATGCTAAAGTTAATGAGACTAGTTAGCTGTGGCATCGTAGACTTGCACATATTAGCATGCATTCTCTTTCAAAATTAATTAAGAAAGAATTAGTTCTTGGTTTGCCAAAATTGAATTTTGAAAAGGATAGAATTTGTGATGCATGCCAATTAGGTAAACAAACTAGAGTTTCATTTAAATCCAAAAATATTGTTTCAACTTCTAGACCTTTAGAGCTCTTGCATATGGACTTATTTGGACCAACTAGAACTACTAGTCTAGGAGAAAAATGATATGGTTTTGTAATTATAGATGATTACTCTCGTTTTACTTGGGTTTTCTTTTTGGCACACAAAGATGAAACTTTTCATATTTTCACTAAATTTCACCAAAAAGTCACTAATGAAAAAGGGTTTTCAATTCAAAATATTAGAAGTGATCATGGAACTGAATTTGAAAATCAAGACTTTGAAAATTTTTGTGATGAAAATGAAATTGGCCATAACTTCTCTGCTCCTAGGATACCCCAACAGAATGGGGTAGTTGAAAGGAAAAACAGAACCTTAGAAGAAATGGCCCGTACCATGCTTTGTGAAAGCAACCTTCCAAGATATTTTTGGGCGAAAGCAATTAACACAGTATGTTACATTTTAAATCGTGCTTTGATTAGACAATTTTTAAAGAAAACCCCCTATGAACTTTGGAAAGGAAGAAAACCAAATATTGCATATTTTCATGTTTTTGGTTGCCGATATTTTGTATTAAATAATGGCAAAGAAAGACTTAGTAAATTTGATGCAAAATCAGATGAAGCAATCTTTCTAGGTTACTCCTCCACTAGTAAAGCATTTAGAGTTTTCAACAAAAGAACTTTAGTAGTTGAGGAGTCCATACATGTTGTTTTTGATGAATCTAACGATCTTCCTTCAAGGAAGAATGAGGGTGTTGATGATGCAGATCCACTAATAGAAGGTATGAAGGAGATCACTCTGAAAGATTTAGCAACTCCAGAAGATAAGGATCAAGAAGACAAATAAGATGAGAGAGGTGAAGAAATTCAAGAATAACCTCAAGGTACAAATGACCTACCCAAAGAATGGAGGTATGTTCACAACCACCCTAAGGAGTTAATTATTGGTGATCCTATGCATGGGGTAAAAACCCGTTCTTTACTTAGAGATGTAGTTAATCATTGTGCTTTTGTATCTCATCTTGAACCTAAAACTTTTGAAGAAGCTGAAAATGATCATAATTGGATTAATACAATGCAAGAGGAACTTAATCAATTTGAAAGAAATAATGTTTGGACCTTAGTATCAAGACCTAAAAATTATTCAATAATTGGCACAAAATGGGTCTTTAGAAACAAATTAGATGAGCATGGTAATGTAATTAGAAATAAAGCAAGACTGGTTGCTAAGGGATATAATCAAGAAGAAGGAATTGATTTTGATGAAACCTTTGCACCTGTTGCTAGATTAGAAGCTATTAGACTTCTACTTGCATATGCTTGCTTTATGAAATTCAAATTATTTCAAATGGATGTTAAAAGTGTATTTTTAAATGGATATATTGCTGAAGAAGTATATGTAGAACAACCCCCTGGATTTGAAAATCATGCTTTTCCTAATCATGTCTTTAGATTAAATAAAGCTTTATATGGATTAAAACAAGTACCTAGAGCATGGTATGATAGGCTAAGCAAATTTCTACTAAATAATAGTTTTTCAAGAGGTAATGTAGATACAACCCTCTTTATTAAAAGAAATCAAAATGATATGCTAGTTATACAAATTTATGTTGATGACATAATTTTTGGGTCTACTAATGAATCCCTTTGTCAAGACTTTGCTAAGCTTATGCAGGGGGAGTTTGAGATGAGCATGATGGGAGAACTCACCTTCTTCCTCGGACTCCAAATCAAACAATCAAAAGAGGAAATCTCCATCACCCAAAGCAAGTACACCAAGGAACTACTCAAAAGATTTGGAATGGAGAACTCCAAACCAATTGGCACACCAATGAGTCCCTCATGTAAGCTTGACAAGGATGATGAAGGTAAATGTGTAGACTTAAAATACTATAGAGGTATGATTGGCTCATTATTATATTTAACTGCAAGTAGGCCTGATATCATGTTTAGTGTTTGTTTATGTGCTAGATATCAATCTAATCCTAAAGAATCTCATTTGAATGCTGTTAAAAGAATCCTTAGATACTTAAATGGTACTCAAACTTTAGGGTTATGGTACTCTAAGGACTCACAAATTGATTTATTAGGATATTCAGATGCTGATTTTGCTGGATGTAAATTAGATAGAAAAAGCACAAGTAGAACTTGCCAATTTCTTGGAGTTAACCTAATCTCATGGTTTAGCAAGAAACAAAATTCGGTGGCACTGTCTCCGGCTGAGGCCGAATACATTGCAGCCGGAAGTTGTTGTGCTCAAATCTTGTGGATTAAGCAACAACTTGAAGATTTTGGAATCAAACTTAATAAAACACCAATAAGATGTGATAACACAAGTGCCATAAATCTATCTAAAAATCTAATTCAACACTCAAGATCCAAACATATTGAAATAAGACATCATTTTATAAGAGAACATGTTCAAAATAAAAATATAATTCTTGAATATGTTTGCACTGAAAATCAATCAGCTGATATCTTTATAAAGGCCCTTAGTGAGGATAGATTCTGTGAAATTAGGAGAAATTTAGGAATTCTAGATCCATATGCCTAAATTTTTCTCAATTTCCAAGAATTGATGTCAAAAATTCTTAGAGCTCAATTTTCAACATCTATCCTGATCCCAAAAGCTCAAATTTATCATTCTAAAAACTTATCTTTAAGCAAAACTCCTTCTCTCAAAATTTTAAATTTTTTTAAAATTTATTCATATTTTTTCTGAATTTCTGAACTTCATGAGTCGACCCCCACGAGTCGACTCAATGGCAAACTTGTTATTTCCTCAAACTTCCCACGGGCTCATTGTTTTTATACGGGATCCTGTTCGTGAGCCGACTCATCCTTTCATCTTCCTCCTTCCAAAAGCCGACTTCCCCATTTCCATTTGGTCCAAATCCAAGGATCTAGCTCGAGGCACTTCTCCCTCCTCCTCTCCACCAAAAATCGCCACCTTGGAAAGGGATTTTTGTGCTTTCTCCCATTGTTTGGCACGGTTGGAGCGTGCCCTAGCACTCCACCGTTCTTCCCAAATCCACCTCTTTTCTCCACCAAAATCCCTCTTCACTCTCTTGTGATCCCTCCTCCACTCATTCACTTGTTCCTCCAAGTCTCCTTGCCTGCTACTGTAGTGAATATGGCTCCGAAGATGAAGCTTCCCCAAAGAAGAAAGTCAATCCGTGAGCTTGAAGAAAATGTCCGAAAGAAAAGGCAAGCTGCTCAGTCTTCCACTGCTCCCACTCCAGCTTCAGTATCTGCTCAAGGTCCCCCTCAATCCTCCCTAAGCCCTAGTAAGAATCCTCTATCTGATAGAAAAGTTGAAACCGGGAAGAATATAGATTTTCGGTTCTTTGAAAAAGAGGATTTTACATTTGCAACCAAGATTAAAAACCAAGGATGGGGTTTCTACTGCTCCCTTAAGGAAGTCACCTATGTTGACCTAGTTAGAGAATTCTACCAGAATCTACATTATGGAAATGGGTCAGTGACTTCAACAGTCAAGGGTATTGATATTTGCTTGGATTCTAGTATATTGGGAGAAATACTTCATTTGCCTAGTGAGGGTTACTCTTATATGGAACTCCCAGTAAAAGAAGAGGGGATCAGTGTTATTCTAGGAGGAACTTATTCAGGGAGTTTAAATAAATTGGAAGCAAAGATTTTGTCTATTGAGATGAGGATCCTACATCAGATGGTAACGAAGCTCTTCTTTCCTAGGAGTGGTAGGCATGATTTACTTTCCAGCAGAGATGTATGTATCATGTTTCATGTCATCACTCAGACCCCCCTGAACCTCCCTGCACTTATGATAGAGGCCATGAGAGAGACTTTGAACAGATCCAAGGCACACTTGCCTTTTGGTATGGCCCTTACTCGAGTATTTAGGAGGTTTGGAGTTAGCTGTGAGGGGGAGGTATCTACTAAGCTCTCTCATGTGGACACTTTCAACCAACACACCCTGCACCGAATGGGATTTACAAAGACTAATGGTGGTTGGATCAAGGGATCTGAGGAGAGAGCTGAGGAGAGAGCTGGGGAGAGAATTGAAGACAGAGCTGAAGAAGAAAGTCCATCATCTCCTATCCATGACTTCAGGGCAGCATCACCAAATATCCAGTTCATTCCTGATACAGAGGCTGGCCCTTCAGAGTTTACTAGGATGCCCACACCAGTGTATCAGCCAGAGAGCAGAGCATCTCAATCAGAGTTCAGACTGGCTGACGATCAGATCGAGCAGATATCACAGCGTGTGGCCTCTTTGCTATCTAGTCAGTGGAGCAATACTACTTTTGCACCAGGAGCCACTTCTTCTGATCAGACCATGACTCCCCACATATCCACTGTGCTTCAGATGATATCAGATCAGTCCATCTGGATTCAGCAGCTTGAGGACACCGTCTGGAGACTGACTGGTAGAGTTCTTGACTTGCAGGGGCAAATCCTTGCTTTGGCCCATCCTCAGCCACAGGAGTCCACTATTGAGGTCACAGACCTCACTGCAGAGGCTGGCAGGCTCAGAGGAGCACTGGAGGGTGGATATGAGTTACTGAAGAAAGAGATCCAAGGATCGAGTGAGCATGCATCCACTCAGTTCACTGCTCTACTTCAGTCTGTTTCCAGAGCACTGAACGTACTTGATTCCATCAGACTCACCCTTTCTGTTCAGTCCTTAGCCTCTCAGCATTCTCAGCCACCCAGTTCATCTCGCTCTCCTGCTCATGCCAGAGGCAGACGGGGTAGAGGACGCACTTCTGATCGAGATCCATCAGCTTCTCATCCCATATCTGATGACTCCGATCCATGACTTCTCATGATCATTACTAGATCCTAGGTGTTAGTGTCTTGTTCTAGGATCTGTATTTTGGGGCCATGTATTGACAATTAGCTGGTTGACTTTTATATTATGAACTATGTATTGAAACAATTATGGTTTTATGGTATCATCTTTTACTTATATTTCTACCTTTTGTAATGATGTCGATCATATTTTGGTTATATATATTCTCCTTGTTGAAATATTGTCTTCTCTTTGTTGTTGTTTGCTGTTAATAATTGCTGTATTAAGGGGGAGCAAACATCTGTGATAAACTCTAAAGGGGGAGAAATTAAAGAATGTTTCAGAAAAAGGAGGAGTTAACCATGTTTGATGATGTCAAAAAGGGGGAGAAATTAAACAAAAAAAAAAAAAATTCCATCAAAAGCAAAACCACAAATTATGAGCAATTAAAAAAAAAAAAAAAAACAACCCATCAAAAGCAAAACTACAAATTATGAGAAATTAATGAATGAATTGGAGAATTTAAAGAACAATATCAAAAATACAATGCTAAGTATAATGCAAATAAGTAACTTTTAAATTACTTCTTTACATATGCTCTGATTTATTTTAAAAATTTAAATATGCTCTGATATACTTTAAAATTCCAACTTGCTCTGATACATCTTTTGAAATTTTATTTACCTTGATACATCTTAAGAAATTTAACTTACTCTGATACATCTTAAAATTTTTAACTTGCTCTGATACATTGTAAAATTTTTTTTCTGATAACATTGTAAAATTATTTTTCTTGCTCTGATACATTGCAAAATTTATTTTTCTCTTGCTCTGATACATCTTAAACTCAAAATGCTCTAATACACTTTCCAAATCAACTCTTAAACATGCTTTGGCACACATAATTATTTTTGCTCTAATGCTAAAACTAAAATCAAATGAGAATGAGCAAATTTTCAAAATACAGCTTGCTCTGATAACAAAAACAAGTTTTCTGCTCTAACACCAAAATCACATAATCCAATGAGCATATCTTCAAATCTTTAAGAAAATGGACAGACTATTTTTGTATATGACCATTTATATCACATGCCAAAAGAATCATACTCTTTTCAAGCATATAAACCTATAATGCATTCACATAAATGCTTTTGTTCAAGTGTTTTGTCATCAACAAAAAGGGGGAGATTGTTGCTCCTAGATTGATTTTGATGATTACAAAGCAGATTGAAGGGATATAAATATTTTTATTTGAAAAAATCTTTATGCTCTTCAGGGGCAAAATCATAATTTTACTAAAACCCTGATTTGATAGTATCATTTGGTAGAACAAATGATTTGTAATCTATTGGTGAAAATTTCATTATTTTTGGACTTATACTTTTGAAGTTATGAATGTTTGAAGTGCATGAGTCGACTCATGAGTCAACTCATGGCACAATGAGCTGCTTGGCACGCTAAAATTTTCCTTGGCACGCTGGTTTTCTGGCTTGGCACGACCTGTGAGTCGACTCATGAGTCGACCCACAAGGCATGAGTCGACTCATGAGTCGACTTCTGCTGTTTTGGGCCAAAATATCCAGAAACCCAAATCTCTGATTTTTGCAACAGAGGTCGACTCATGAGTCGACCCCTAAAGCATGAGTCGACTCATGAGTCGACCCCTGCGACGGGAATTATCCACAATGGCTAGTTTTTTTGTCCATTTTAGTTACCTTTAATGCTCACGTTAAATACTCTAACGGCTCTTTTTCTGCCTAAAATGTTTTTCCTTATTTCTTAAAGCTATAAAAGGTTTCAAAAGGTGAAAAACAAGAAGGGGATCTACAATATACACGAGAGATACAAGAGATTTTGAAAGAGAAAAGCAAGAGCGTTCAAAAGGGCATTCAAGAGCATTCAAAGAGAGGGTTTTTCAAGCCAACTTTTCAACCTTGATCAAGAGCTCTTTCAAAGCCTTCAAGAAGCCTTCAATCAAAGCTCACCTATTCCTCAAGCGTTCATTCAACTCTTCATCCACCTTGAGGAAATCAAAAAGGGAATTCTTCATTTGAGTAAAGTACATTTAATGTTATATTCGCTCATTTAAGGAGTTATTCTTGTACTTATTTATGCTCTAAACTGTCTTACTCTTTGTGAGTAATTATTCTTGTTTTTGGAGGGTTTCCCAAACAAGAGAAGGTTGATCCGAACCTGAAATCGGAGTGTATTGGGTTGGCTTGTATCCGAGAAACAAGTGGACTAGCTTGGGATAGCTAGTGTCGGAGGTTCCAACGTTTGTATTCGGGTTGAATACAAATATAGTGGATTGGAATTCCCAAGTAGGAGCTTGGAGAGTGGATGTAGGTGCAAGGTTGGCACCGAACCACTATAAATCCTTGTGTTTGTGGTGTGCTTTATTGCTCTCTTTATTTCTTTATTATATCCTTGCATTCTTACTTTAGGTAATTAATCTTGAACTAAAGTCTTTCTCCTCATTCATCAAGCTTTTAACAAATACTTTTCATAAGTAATTAGTTAAGCTTAAATTTTTTAAAAACCCAATTCACCCCCCCCTCTTGGGTTGCATAGCTGGGCAACAGAATGTAATAGGTGAGGTGAATCAAGCAAGGTGTTCACCTCCTGATTTTGGATTTTGGGCTCATCCAGAAAATCATCTTCCATCAAATCTAAGGAGGAATCAGTTTCAACTATCTCATCCATCAGATCAATTACCGAATAGCTTTCCTCCTTTTGAGCATACTTCGAGGCATTAAAAACATTAATTCTCACCTTTTGATCTCTAAAAGAAATATCTATGGATCCTATTTTATAATTGATATTGGCCTTGGCAGTGGCTAGGAATAGATGACCTAGAATTCTAGAATTTTGATTTAGCTCTTGGGATGGTTCCATATGAATTATGAGGAAATCTACTAGAAAATAGCATGTGTTTACTTTGACTATGACATCCTCAATCAGACCACATGGCATCTTTACAGATCTATCAGCTAATTACAAAATAACCGACGTGGGTTTTAGTTCTCCTATCCTAAATTTTTCGTAGATCAAGGTTGGAAGTAGGTTAACACTAGCTCCTAAATCTAACAAGACTCGATCAAAGATGATGCCTCTTATAATACATAAAATCAAAGGAGCACCAAGATCTTTTATTTTCTGAGGCAATGGATTCAACAGAATTATACTTACATCCTTAGATAGTACAATTCTCTTTGTGATTTGCGACTTACGCTTTTGGGTGCAAAATTTTTTAAAAAATTTAGCATAAGTCAGAACATGTTGAATCACATCAAGGAAGAGTAGATTAATATGAACTTGCTTAAATAATTCCATTAGTTCCTCCTTGCATGCTCCTTGCTTTTTATGGAAAGAACCGACTTCTAGGATTGAAGAAAATGGGACTCTTGATTTATATGTCTCGGATTACTCATTTGCTCTCTTCTTTTCTTTGTCTTTCTCACTCAGATTAGAATCAGCATCAGTACTAGTTTCGAACTTAAGTTCTTCTATTGGGTTAGTCTCTGTACTAACCTCTTCTTTCAAGTTCTCATTTCGACTAGCATCAGTACTAGTCTCTCTCACCTAGTTTTGATATGGATTCTTAAGAATCCTACCACTTTTAAGCTCAAAAATTATTTTGGCATTCTCAAATTAGAGATTCTTAGGTGGGACATTAGATTGATGACTAGGTCCAGGTGGTTGGTGGGTGGATGGATTATTTCTGAGATTTGATATCGGTTGGCTTGGCAATTGACCTGATTATCTCCTCATGGTAAGCTCAGCTAACTGTCCTATTTGTGCTTCTAGCCTGGTGATGGATTACTGTTGGGTCAATCAATTGTTGGAGTTGATTAAATTTATCATCGGCTAGATTGGTCTACTGAAGAGGTGGGTACGATGGCTGATTGTGATATGATAGCTGGGTAGGCTGATTAGGCTAACCTTTATTATAGACATAATTCTAGTATTGGGACCTATTTTGAAAGTTTGATATAGGAGAAATTTGGATCTGAGCTTGAGTCTGTTGGGGTTTTCAAAAAAAAATTAGGGTGGTTCCTCCAACCTGGATTATATGTATTTGAGAATAGATCATTGACATGTTTGGAGTAACCTTGGGCAGTTTGAACTTGTTCTTGAATGAAAGATGAAAACTGTGCAGCCATGAAATATTCACTCACATGATGGGCTAGACTAGAACAAATAGAATAGATCTCCTGATAATTGAGAGGTGGTGTGTATTGCGCAGGAGATTATTGACCTAAGAGTTAGGAACTGATCTAACTTCTGGACAAGAAGGTTAACTTTATCTAATTTTTGAGCTATTAAGTTCAAGTCAGCCTTAGAATTAGAGTCTATTTGTTGGATCTCAAAAATTCTCATTCACTTTTGGTGAGAGATCGATCTTTCATAAGAAGATAATGAAGAATGGTTGATCAAGTTTTCACTCAAAATTTTAAACAAGGTATAGACTTCTTCCTCACTCTTACTCATCAAAGTACCTCCACAAGATGCATCAACCATCTGTCTATACTGGTCACCTAAACTCTCATAGAAAGCTTGAACAATTTGTCACTTAGATAGACTATAGTGTGAGCATTTTCTAAGAAGTTTCTTAAGTCTCTTCCATAACTAATGAATTTGTTCCCCTAGAAGCTGAGCAAATCTAGTGATGGCTCATCTCATGGTGTTGGTTCGATCTATGGGATAGAATTTCTTAAGAAACTCATGCTGCCAAGTTTGGATCGGTCTCCCTATTGTGCCAAGCCAGTACTTGGCTTTGTCTTTAAGTAAGAAGAGGAATAGGGCCAGTCTAAGTGCATCATCAGTAAAATTTTGAATCTTCATCGTGGAACAAATTTTTAAGAACTCATCTAGATGTTTGTAAGGATCTTCATTGGTGTTCCCATAAAAAGATGGAAGCATTTGGATTGTGGTCGATTTGATCTTATAATGACTTGCAAGAATATCAGATAAGTGGATACAAGTCGATGGGTTATAAGTGGAAGAAATAAAATATTCCTTCATCTACCTAGGTGGTTCTTTAGGATTTCCAACCATTTGATTTTCAGGTTTAATATAGATCAGCCGTTCAATTTCAGGATTAGATTCAACTAAGTCAGGATAAAGAGATCTCCTACTGTGCATGTTCCAGTGCAAATCCTAATGTGTGTGGTTCAGATTTTTTTTTTAAGAAGTGGGAGAAAGGAAAGAGAAGAGAAAGAAAGAGAGAAGTTCTAAAGGTGAGAATCTTAAGAATGCTCTAGATCTAGAGACGATAGATGAGAAGAATTAGTTATGGTTATGTATTAATTGCAATCAAGTTAGCAAGCAATTAAATCTAGGACACCTACGGATTTCTTAGACCTAACAATTTGATATAGAATGGCTTGGTCTAGATACAAGTTGGGTCTTATTCTCACTTCCTACAACTAGCCAAATAAGAGGTGGGGTTGTGGGAGTTCTCCCGTTGCTTGCCTTAGACACCAATTAGATTGGCCAAGTAAGCTAATGGAGTCAATTAAATAACCACGAGTTCACTTAGGCTTAGTCTTTGTAACTTCTTGTCTTAGACACCAGTTTCAGAGGTGAGTCTAAACTTACTTTGTACTTGACTTCACTACAATACTCAAACTGAACTCAATTGATCCTAGGGGTCAACGTCTACTAAATTTTAATTAGGCTTGGGTTAATAATGGATGCTGGTTGGTTGTTTTTAGGCTAAGAAAGAGTGATGAAATTTTCACCTTATCTTGTTAATGGGTGTTGCCCTTAAGTTGATTTAAGATAAATATGCACAACCAATTTCAAACAAGGGGTTCTATGCAACTAAATTATATGCATGAAATTAATCAAACTTAAAAGCTTACCTTGTCTCCAACGATCATCAAAAGTAAATTTAAGATGATGGATGCTTCTAAACAATTAAGTTTCTACTCTGGTCATGTGATTTTTATTAGGTTTATGTGGGTGAATTTTATATTAATTTAAAAAAAATAGCAATTGATACTAAAAAAAAGTAGTTTAGGGTTAGGATTGATCTCACCAACTTGAAGCATTTCATCCTTCTTTTCTTCTCTTTTTTTTATTCTTTTTCTACAAAAAAAGATAAAAAATTAGAAAAATTATTAAGCTATATTCATAAGAAAATTAAAGAAATCAAACATTAAAATTGGTGCTTTCTTTGGCAATGGTATCAAAAATTGATAGCTTGCGATGTTGTCGTTAGGACATCGTAATTATCAAATTAATTTTATTTTTTAAAAAAATTAAAAATATATAGAAAGTAGTAAGTCGGGTCGAATTTACAGAGAAGATAGTATTTTGATGTAAAATCTTTGAATTTTTAAAGAAAAAAATTTGAGAAAGTAATTTAAATTAAAAATTAAAAATTAAAAAATATAAAAAATAAACTTGATACTAAGATCTACTATTTAGATCTTAGCTTCTACTTGCAATAAAAATAAATAATAAAAATTTAAAGTACAATAAAATAAATTTTATATTAATTAAAAGTGAAGTCTAATTATAAAAAATTTAAAAAAATAATAAAATAAAATAAAATAAAATTGTAATAAAGATCTGAAATTGATCGATGTAGCTTCGTCAGAAAGATAGTTGACGACCTCTCCTTCTTTCTTCGTACTTCATGGAACGAACTGACTTTTCTTCTTTTTTAATTGGATCTCTACATTTCTTTTATTTTTTTTATTTTTTTCTTATTTTTTTCACTATTTTCCTACTCTTTTCTCTTGTACTCAGACCTCCTTATTTATAGATAAATTTTTTTATCTTTTTTTGATAGAAAATGGAGTCCCAAAAGTCCTCCAAAACGTATCCAACCCGTGTCCCTGCATTTTGACCATCGGATTTTGATCCAACGCATGAGATCAGCCCAAAAAATCACCGCATGAAGCTTTTTATCAGTCATATTCGATGCCAGCCATTGGATCTTGTGATAGATTGAATTTGGATCATCGATCAACACACCAGATCTCTTCTCTATTTATGTTTTCAGCTGGATCGAACACAAACCGTTGGATCAAGCAATGGATTTTATTTCAACAGTTGGATGGCGCTTAAAAAATCCTTCTCTGTTTAATTTTTCCATTGGCAAAGAAACTATGATCGTTCGATCTCACTCAGGATTGCTTGGAACTGTTGGATCGTGCAAAAGTTGTGGGCCACCACCGCTTGATATGGGATAGCGTATTCTGGACCGTCCGATCGTGTGCAAAAATCAATCCCACCCATTCGATCATGCAAAACTCAGTCGCTCTCCCATGGATCACGACAAAGACTACGAAACTGTGCTGTGAACCACGACCCAGGTTCTGTGGACCGATCGATCGGTCCATCATGCACCGAAGGCTTTTTAAAATAATTTTTTTGATATTTTTGCTTGATTTTTCTTGGATTTTATACCTGAAAAATAAAAAAAAATATGAATTAAATTTTTTATTAATTCTTCAATTATTTTGATGCTTAAATTGCTCAATTAGCTTGATATCTATTTTTTATAAATATGCTATAATTTTATATTTTTTAAAATTATTTATTTTTATAAAAAAATCTAATTTATTTATGAAAATAGGATTTTTAAGAGATATTAGCACCATTAATTATCAAAAAATATCTAAAATAAATATAAAAATATATGACTTATCAAGCTCTACCTCATACTGGGCTCTCACCATCTCCTGAAGCTCACCTCATGCTGAGCTTCCTGCCAAGTGATAGTGTCCTTCATACTCTCTTTCCTTCATTACAATCCTACTACCGTGCATGACCTTCAGGATTCTATTATCAGCTCTCTACCTGTTGTCGTTTGAATTCAGTTTGCTCAATGAAATTAGATTATTTCTGATGCTGGATATATAGCAGACCTCATCTAACTTCCTCACTGCTCCATCATGTGTCTGTAAGATGACCATTCCACTGTCCTTGATCTCACAGCTCGATCCATCCGGCAAGTGAACAGTGCTCTCACTGCTCTCTAGGATTTCAAACGGTTCCTCTCTGCAATATACATGATGTGAATAAGCAGAATCTAAAATTCACTGAGAAAAAGAAGTAGATACCTCGTCAGTCACTGGAGGAACATCATTACTGTCTTCTGTATCGCTACTCGCCATCGCCATAATAGCCTTTATCTAATCTCTGAGCTGCGGGCCATCTTTAACTCGATGCCCCAACTCATCACACCGGTAGCATCTGATCTTGCTTGAGTCCTTTGACCTGGACCTGGACCATCCACATTACGATCCTCTACTGCTTCATCTTCTACCACTACCACTTCTAGTCATCGCCAAAGCTGAGTCGTCATCTGAACTCGAAGCTCGGCTCTCCCACCTGAGAACCTCATTCTAGAGTAGTGCAAAAAAAACCTTCTTCATCTGGATGGTGTTCTTTTCCACAAGAAAAGCAGTCACTAAAGACTCAAAAGAAGAGAGAAGCGACGAAAGCAAGACCAACGTCTTGGTCTTCTCTACAACCTTCTCGCCAACACTGAGGAGATCGGTGAAAATCTTCTAAAAGTTGTCGAGATACTCTTGCACGCTCTGTCTCTTGCTCATCTGCAGCTGGTAGAACTACTTTCAGAGCAAGAGCGCATTGGTGAGTGACTTCGTCATGTACATCTCCTGGAGTTTCATTCACATCGTCGTCGGAGAAGTCTCACCAAGCACATAGATCACTACATCATCCATCAAGTATAAGCGGATCATACTCACTGCCTATATCTGGAGCCACCTCCACTCCTTTACTTTCATGATAGTCGACTTTTTCTCGCACAAGAGAGCATCGATCAACACCTGTTAGATGAGCACATCCTTCACCCTCGCTTGCCATAGGGAGAAATTACTCTTTCCATCATACCGATTGATCTCCACCTTGATTGAGCCTCTCTTTTCCATCTTCTTCAATCTTAATCAACATTGCTGCAACCTGGATAATTGCGCACTCTGGTACCACCTGACTCTGATATCAATTATTGGAGATCTGGTACCAATTATTATGGCCCTCTCACCAATTATTGCAGCAGAAAGAAAGAAGAAATAAAAGAGATAATAAAATATATGGATTAGACTAAGGTCTATTTTCACGGGGCATGCAACGGCTTCACTATGAAAGAAAATAATTACAAAAAGAGATCATACACTCTTAACTCTCATAAATCTCTCACTTTCAAAAAAAAGCTCTCACCTCTCATTCCTTACAAAAGCTCTCATAAAAAATCTAAGAAGACTTTCTGCCAACTTCACCTAAGGCTCTGGTCGCTGCTCTAGCTCTCTCTGCAGCTCCTCTGCCTCTAAGGTGCTCTCTGCCGACTCCAGCTGGCTACATCTGTTCCATAGGGCCATCAGTCCCCTTTTGTAGACCAGAAAACTCAGGTCTTCCTAGCAGTCAGATCGCGCTCCTGCCCACCAGATCAAGCTTGATCATACTAAGAACTGTAGGATCGCCCCGTGGAGCTTCTTGGGCTGTTGGATCATTAACAAAAGCTCTATACACCATAATTTTTCATCCCTGCACCACTTTGATCAACGGCGGCTGCGTGGATCGTGCCATCCCATGTGGTCCACCATGAACTGCACCAACTGCGTGCATAGGGCAGCACCACGAGGCCACTGCATGGGCTATGCGCCCGCCTGTGCTATCCCTGTGGGGAAATTCAGTGCAGGGCTAAAATGATAATTTTAAATTTTTTTCAAAATTATGATTTTACAGTAAAAAAATATTAATTAATCTAATTAATTAATATAAATTTATCCTACACTAGGATCTAAATATGATATATAGCATGCATGTATTTAAATTTAAAATTTAAATTCGAACAGTAAACACTTTACTGTAATATGTTCAGAACACAATACCTTTGTGCGGATAGTAGATCGTCGTAATCTGATCACCATCGGGAGAGTTTGATCATCACGATACAGCCACACAGCATGTCTGACCTCTGCGGATCATCCACACAAAGCTCCCGATCTGATCGACTCCTCACGAGTGCTAGCTCGTTGTAGAGCCCTTTTGATGGCTGGTGCTGATCGAACTCCTTCGATCGATGTCTGTCGATTCTTCGGATGCTCTGGATCATCAACAGACATGCTTGAGAGGATGTTGAAGATCTTCCTGAGATTTTGTGGGCTCACGACACTCGTAGCTCACTTTCTCACTTCCCGAACCCCAGGCTAAAGCTCTAGGGAACTCACTGGAAACCTTGCACCCACTTTTCTTTCTTTTCTTTCTTTTTCTCTTGGAAAGATATAGACTTCCTTCTCATGCACAAGACTTCTCATGCCCCAAAATTTTTCTTCAAAAATCTTCTTCTTGCATGCCCCACTCTTCTCCTCCTTTTATAACAACGTCAAATATCTTATCCAAAAGAAAAGATAAAGATGAGTAATTGCACATTTGAATTCAAATCAAATTTTGAATTCAAATAGATACCAACTCATCCCTTATCCACTAAAGATGTGAGGCATGGCTAAAATTATGCATGGAGTGATTTCATGAGAAACTTTTTCTCATGTAATAAATGGGGCGTAAAAAAAGGATAAGGTGCAAAGATTGATTGCCCATTCAAATTCAAACTTTATTTTGAATTTGAATGGCCAACCAATCATCCTTATCTATTCATTTGGCACATTAAAGTGGGGCGTAGAGAGGGCTTGGCATGAGAAAAAAATTCATGAGAAGTTTCTTCTCATGAATTCAAATGGGTGCAATGGAAGTGAGGTGGCGCATGGAGATTGGGTCAAGGTGGTTTAATTATTTAAACCAACCTAATTGAACCAAATAAGTTAGGTCCAATTAAACTAATTTAAACCTAACTTAATTAGACTTAATTAGGCTCAATAAAATTCTAATCAAATCAGAAATTGACTAAGCCCAACTCCTGATCAAATCAGGGATCAAACCATCTCGACGATTAGGTCAACTCTTAACCTAATCGGGTCAAACCCAACTGAATCCAATTCAATTGGACTTGATCCAAAAATAATTACTCAATTAAATTAAGTTAATTAATGATCAAATTACTAATTAAATCTCTCATAAATACTGAGTCCAAATCCGATGGGCAACCGGACATCAGAATTCATCGATATGTAACCCTGATCGAAAAGTCCCAACCAATGGGACTCTTGACCCCGGTACCCATAATGTGTGAAACTCGTGATTAGAGAATCCTGATTCTCGATCACTGAGTCCCAAACATGTAGGATTCTACATCAGCTATCAGATCAGATAGGAATCTCTAATGTGTGTGATCCCGCAGGTTCGAACCTAAGCCGGTAGCACAGGAACCAATTTCTGTACTAATCGAAGTGACCATCTAGCAATGGTACCCGATGTTCGAATAGATCAAATAGTCACAATCGCAACACTCAGAACCTATATGAATATGGTTACTGTATAATTCATCCTTTTGACCCCTGTGTTTAGGATGACTTAGGGTTAAACTGTCAACCCTGATCAGATCATCCGAATCGTGCTCAACTCAAACAGTCCTGTGACTCATCACAAGGACTACCCTGGCCAAGATTTTGCTAAATTGAAATACGACTGTATACAGCTCCTAAACTGGAGTGGTCAATCCCATCTTGACACACGCACCGACAAGTCAAGTACTTGACTACACCCAGCAGCCTTCCGTCACTGAATTAAAAATTCAGGTAGTCCAGTGCCTAAGTGCAGTGAGTTGCTTGCAAGTCACCGTGGCGGTCTCAGGTTGGAGGAATATTTATACCCATATTCCATCGGAGCAAATCTTGATAGCAGAAATAGCTCCGGAGTCGGTCACGTTCAGTACAGATGTACCCTTACATCTCATTTGTATGCCATACCAGTGTCTCCACACTCATTGGTTAAGAGGACAACCAACTTATATGGCACACAACGACCTATGCTTGATAAACATTGTCGTCCTTGGTAACAACGTATCATTTGATCGCAAACAGATTTAAGGACTAAACGATAAATCCTCCTTTGTCGAGTCTAAATAGTCCTAAGGACTTCACCATAACATAGAAGTTCATTAGAAGATGAAATATTTTGCGATGAAAAAATATCAAAATAATTTTTATTAATTTATAATTCATGTATAAATACAAAAAATGAGCACAACCGTCAACAGGCTGACGATTGGCTTTGGGACACTATTTCCAACAATCTTCCACTTGTCCTAAAGCCAATCGGTGTAGTATCTAATACCCATCTTCGACTTGTAGTCGTCGAACTCCTTCACCGCAGTGGCTTTAGTGAATGGGTCAGCCAGGTTCTCCTTTTCATCAATCTTCTGAAGATCGATGTCACCTCGATCCATAATTTCTTGGATGAGATGGTAGCGGCGCAGAATATGCTTCATCTGCTGGTGTGCCTTTGGTTCCTTCGCCTGAGCAATGGCTCCAGAGCTGTCACAGTAGAGCAAAACTGGACCAACAAGGGAGGGTGCTACTCCGAGCTCGGTGATGAATTTTCTCAGCCACACCACTTCTTTAGCAGCATCTGATGCAGCGACATACTCCACCTCGCAAACTGAATCAGCCACTGTGTGCTGCTTGGAACTTTTCTAGCAGATAGCCCCACCATTAAGGGTAAAAATAAATCCCGACACACTTTTGCTGTCATCGTGATCAGACTGGAAACTAGAGTCTGTAAACCCTATAAGTCTCAAGTTCGATTCACCATAAACAAGCCACTGGTCCTTAGTATTTCTTAAATACTTCAGGATGGTTTTAACAACCTTCCAGTGATTCTCTCTTGGATCAGATTGGTATTTACTCACTACCCCTAGTGAGTATGCCACATCTGGTCGTGTACATGTCATGGCGTACATGATAGATCCCATTGTCGAAGCATATGGAATCCTACCCATACGCTCTCTCTCTTGAGGTGTTGTCGGACAATCCCTCTTCGAGAGAGAAATTCCATGGCCTATCGGAAGATAGCCTTTCTTGGAATTCTCTATGCTGAACCTCTTCAGCATAGTATCAATGTACGTGGACTGAGATAAATCAACAACTTTTTAGATCTATCCCTATAGATCCTCATCTCTAGGATGTAGGAAGCTTCTCCCAGATCCTTCATGGAGAACTGTGACGACAGCCAAATCTTTATTCCCTGTAATACAGGGATATCATTTTCGATTAAGAGAATATTATCCACATACAATACAAGAAATATCACTACTGGACCATTAGCCCACTTATAAATGTAGGGCTCTTCTCCATTCTTAACGAAGCCATACATCTTAATCGTCCTATCAAAATGTTTGTTCCAACTCTGGGATGCCTGCTTAAGTCCATAAATGGACCTCTGTAGTCTGCACACCTTAGACTCATCAGTGGATGTGAATCCTTCAGATTGTATCATATACACCTCTTCATCCAGCTCTCCGTTTAGAAAAACTGTCTTCACATCCATCTGCCAGATTTCATAGTCCAGATGGTCAGCTATCGCAAGCATAATCCGAATGGATTTGAGCATTGCCACAAGAGAAAATATCTCGTCATAGTCTATACCATAACATTGACGATATCCCTTGGCAACCAGACGGGCTTTATAGGTTTCCACCTTTCCGTCTGCGTCCCTCTTCCTTTTGAAGACCCACTTACACCCTATGGGTTTTACTCCTTCGGGTGGGTCAACCAATATCCACACATCATTGACCTTCATGGACTCCATTTCGGATTTCATGGCCTCTAGCCATTTCTTAGAGTCGGATCTCTGCATTGCATCCATGTAGGTGATCGGATCCTCATCATTTTCATTAAGCTCGATAGGATCATCGTCCCAGACAAGAAATCATAGTATCTGTCCGGTTGACATGGTACTCTACCAGATCGCCTTAAGGGTGCTTGAACAATGGGCTCCGAATCTGATCTAACCAAATTCGATTCAGGTTCAACAACTTGTGTCGATTTTTCCTCCTGCCGAACTTCATCAAGTTCGATCTTAGAGGTAACAGTCCCTTCACCAAGAAACTCCTTTTTTAAAAAGATTGCCTAAGGCTGACAAACACTTTTTGCTCATCAGCTAGGTAAAAGTAATACCCTTTGGTCTCTTTTGGGTACCCTATAAAATTACACTTGTCAGACCTAGATCCAAGCTTGTCCGTAATTAAACGTTTAACATAAGCCGGACACCCCCAAACCCTAAGGTGCGAGAGTACTAGCTTACGTCCTATCCATATCTCATATGGCGTTTTGGTTACAGACTTACTCGAAACTCTATTTAGAAGGTAACAAGCCGATTCGAGTGCATATCCCCAAAGAGAGATCGACAGACCAGTAAACCCCATCATGGATCGAATCATGTCCAACAAGGTCCGATTCCTCCTTTCAGACACACCATTATGCTGTGGTGTTCTAGGAGGAGTCCATTGAGAGAGAATCCCATTCTCCCCAAGATATATCAGAAACTCATTGGAAAGATATTCACCTCCTCGATCAGATCGAAGAATTTTAATACACTTCCCAGTTTGTTTTTCTACCTCATTTCGAAATAGTTTGAACATTTCAAATGACTCCGATTTATGCTTCATTAAATAGACATACCCATACCTCGATAGGTCATCTGTGAAGGTTATGAAGTAGAAATATCCACCTCTTGTACTTGAGCTCATGGGTCCACATACATCAGAGTGTACCAGACCCAAGAGTTCACTGGCTCGCTCATCTTTTTCAGTAAAAGGTGATTTGATCATTTTACCAAGAAGACAGGACTCACAGGTTGAAAATGATTCACAATCACCTACTTCAAGAATTTCTTCTTGAGCCAACCTGTTTATCCTGTTCTTATTGATATGACCTAGCCTACAGTGCCAAAGGTAGATTTCTGACACATTATCTATTCTAGGATGTTTACCAGAGGTTTGAACCACATTAATAGGTTGTGATAGAAAGTAAATTCCATTATTAAGTTGTCCAACAAACATTGTAACACCATTCAAAATAATATTGCAAACATTTTCTTTTATTAAAAATTGATAACCGTTCATGGCTAAAAGGCCTACAGAAATAATATTTAATAAAAAGCTTGGACAACAGTAACATTCACTCAAAATTATGTTTTGAGAATTGATTACAAGGTTCATGATTCCTAATACTAGAACTAAAATTTTGCTTCCATCTCCAACGTTTAGGAATTTCTCACCTTCATCAAATCTCCTACTGACCTGCAGACCCTGCATCGAATTACAAATATGATAAGGGCTTCCGGTATCCAATACCCAGGCAGTAGTATCATAAATGAAAAAGTTACAAGGTGTTATCATATAAGTACCTTGCTTTTTTTTCGGCCTGTTCGGGTCTAGGGAAGCAATGTATAGAGGACAGTTCCTCTTCTAGTGCCCCTGCTTCTTACAAAAGAAGCACTCCGCCTGGCTCTGATCGGGCTTGCGCTTCTTGGTCTGACCCTGTGCAGACGTCCCAGCATGCAGCTGCACCTTCTTATTCTTCTTCTTCTTGTTCTTCTTCTTCCCTTTCTTAAAGGGTCAATGACCAGAAGAAGACCCTCCCACAACATTTACCGACTCCTTATGGAGCTGATGATCCTTCTCAAAGTTTTGCAGCAACCCCAACAAGCCGTGATAGTTCACTGCAGGCTTTATCATCCGAAAATGAGTAAGGAAGGGGAGGAAGGACTTGGGCAATGAATTAAGGATCGCATCCTTACCGAGCTGCTCGTGCAAGGGAAAGCCCAGTTTACTTAGGCGCTCAATCATTTCGATCATGTACACTACATGATCAGTGACTGAGGCTCCATCCCTCATCCGAGCATTGAAAATGGCATAACTAGTTTTGTGCCTTTCAATATCGTCAGGCATGCCAAAGGAGTCGTTCAACATTTGAAGCATCTCCTGTAGCTGGGCGTTCTCGAACCTGTGGCTGAACTCATCATTCATTGCCGCCAGCATAATGCACCGAACGGTGGTGCGGTCGTTGAGCCACTTCTGATAAGTGTCTCAGATCGTCCCTCTAACGTTCGGGGCTGGCTCCTCAGGTGCCGGATCTGTTACTACATAAAGGATCCGCTCATGCTCAAGGATGATTTTTAATTTTCGATACCAACTATCGAAATTAGGTCCCATGAGCTTGTCATTATCTAATAATGATCGGAGGGACAGGGTAGTGGCCATAGCTACATAAAGAAAAATCAGACCTTTATTAGTACATAAATTATAAATACTAAAGATTTAGACTTTAGTTTAAAGTTTCTCCCAGTATTTTTACGAACTGATAGCCTCAACCTCCAATTCGAGGAATTACTTTAATTCTTTAGTGGGTACTAGAATCCACACAGACTACACACGAGCCCAACTTTGGTTGGTCAACCCATGTGCATCTATGGGTAGGTTCATAACCAGTTGTTTCTCTAAACAACTTCTAGTAATTGATTTTGCCCCAGAACCTAATCAGTAGGCTTTGGCCTCCACTGAAAAGATCTGGTTAGGTCCAACCATTAACATGATTTGATTTGGTAAATCGGACCAATAAATGATCAGGCCCGACTTTGGCCGGCCAACCTGACCACCATCAGAAAGACTCAAACCAAATTATCATATTATGAATGATAATTCCATTTGTCAATAAGCACCAGGCCTTTGGGCCTTCAATGATTATTAAACTAATGGACTCATTATCACTCACTTAATGGGAGGCTATGACTTAGTTATCAATATAACTTAATCATTTTTAGGGACCTAATAATTTTTGAGGATTTTATTAAAGGATAGATGAGAAGAAAATATTCAGTCAATTTCAATCCTCCCACTGACTTCACCAAGTCAGATTAAAAAATAAATTTAATTAAAGCTGGCATTAGGAGCACCTAAATCAGTCAAACTGATTTACCTAATGACATGGGTGAGCCCTAATCACCAAGTGATCTAATCAAAACCTAATTCACCAGGTTGGTCAGGTAAGTGAGATCAGTGGTGGGGATAAGCCATTAACTTGTCAGAGATCGAATCACTCCGAGTAGCTCCCGCTTAAAAACCACTGGTCAAAATGCCAAACTTACCTTAGACACCAACCGGTTCATTAGTTTTAATTTGATCAACTTATTAAATAGGATTTCACCGCGTAGCCATGAATTAAGTCCATCTTGGTCTAGTTAAAGATATGGACCCATTCAACTATAACTATTGGAGTTGAGTCTAGAGTATCCTTGACCTAATCTAATTCAACTTTTGATTAGATTTGACAAATTACTCTAATTTAGTCCATTTCTTTAAGCTAACCTTAGGTCTAACCCAATTATGGACCTAATCCATCTAACCCATTGACCCACAAGTTTATGCAATTATCTTAGGTCTTAATTCATAATTCTAGACCTACTAGACAACACTTAATTCTTTTAATTAAGTATTTGGGCTGATGGGTCAGGGTTTGGCATTTTGAAAATAATTTTTAAATTTGAAAGGTTTTATTTTCTATTCACCAAATATGTTGACTCATTTCACAAATAGATCAGCACATTTCATAAATAGCAATACTATTGCTAATTACATAATAGAAAATAACTCAATCAAAATAAATCATGAATATTTCTTTAGATCTAATCTAACACATTCATGATAAATTTCACAATTGAACCTTTACAGTTAATTCCTTTCGCTGCTTCATCTGCATGGGATATAATTGCAGCGGCACCCCTACCGCCATAGGAGACCCCATCGAATGAGAGGAGAGGGCCTTTAAACCCTGCTTTTCTCCTATGACCGGACGGCCATGGCAACCAACCCAATTCGATTACTTGCTACTTGGATCAAGTATATCTAAATATATCAATTTCAAATTTTAAATTTTAAATTTTAAATTTTGAATTTCAAATTTTAAATAAATTTCAAATTTCAAATTTTAAATTTTTGAATTTTAAATTTTGAATTTCAAATTTTGAATTTTAAAATTTGAGTTTCAAATTTGAAATTTCAACCAAATTTCAAATTTCAAATTTCAAATTTTGAATTTCAAATTTTTAAATTTTAAATTTTGAATTTTAAATTTTAAAATTTAAAATTTAAATTTTGAATTTCAAATTTCAAATTTAAACTTTTAGATTATAACTTAATCTACGCATGCAAATATATATATCATATCTAAGAACCCGCTCTGATACCATTTGTGGAGAAATTCAGTGCAAGGGTAAAATGATAATTTTAAATTTTTTTTAAAATTATAATTTTACAGTAAAAAAATATTAATTAATCTAATTAATTAATATAAATTTATCCTACACTAGGATCTAAATATGATATATAGCATGCATGCATTTAAATTTGAAATTCAAATTCGAACAGTAAATACTTTACTGTAATGTGTTCAGAACATAATACCTTTGTGCGGGTAGTAGATCACCGCAGTCTGATCACCATCGAGAGAGTCTAATCATCACGATGTAGCCACATAGTGTGTCTGGCCTTTGCGGATCGTCCACACGAAGCTTCCGATCTGATCGACTCCTCACGAGTGCTAGCTCGTTATAGAGCCCTTTTGACGGCTGATACTGATCGAACTCCTTCGATTGATGTCTGTCGATTCTTCGGATGCTTTGAATCATCAACGGACATGCTTGAGAGGATGTTGAAGATCTTCCTGAGATTTTGTGGGCTCACGATACTCGTAGCTCACTTTCTCACTTCCCGAATCCCAGGCTAAAACTCTAGGGAACTCACTGAAAATCTTGCACCCACTTTTCTTTCTTTTCTTTCTTTTTCTCTTGGAAGGATATAGACTTCCTTCTCACGCATAAGACTTCTCACGCCCCAGAATTTTTCTCCAAAAATCTTCTTCTTGCACGCCCCACTCTTCTCCTCCTTTATAACAACGTCAAACGTCTTATCCAAAAGAAAAGATAAAGATGAGTAATTGTACATTTGAATTCAAATCAAATTTTGAATTCAAATGGACACCAACTCATCCCTTATCCACTAAAGATGTGAGGCATGGCTAAAATTATGCATGGAGTGATTTCATGAGAAACCTTTTCTCATGTAATAAATAGGGTGTAAAAAAAGAGATAAGGTGCAAAGATTGATTGCCCATTCAAATTCAAACTTTATTTTGAATTTGAATGGCCAACCAATCATCCTTATCCATTCATTTGGCACATTAAAGTGGGGCATGGAGAGGGCTTGGCGTGAAGAAAAAATTCATGAGAAGTTTCTTCTCATGAATTCAAATGGGTGCAATGGAAGTGAGGTGGTGCATGAAGATTGGGTCAAGGTGGTTTAATTATTTAAACCAACCTAATTGAACCAAATAAGTTAGGTTCAATTAGACTAATTTAAATCCAACTTAATTAGGCTTAATTAGGCTCAATAAAATCTTAATCAAATTAGGAATTGACTAAGTCCAACCTCTGATCAAATCAGGGACCAAACCATCTCGATGATTAGGTCAACTCTTAACCTAATCGGATCAAATCCAACTGAATCCAATTCAATTGGACTTGATCCAAAAATAATTACTCAATCAAATTGAGTTAATTAACGATCAAATTACTAATTAAACCTCTCATAAATACTGAATCCAAATTCGATGGGCAACCGAGCATCAGAATTCATCGATATGTAACCCAGATCGAAAAATCCCAACCAATGGGACTCTTGACCCCGGTACCCATAATGTGTGGAACTCGTGATCAGAGAATCTTGATTCTCGATCACTGAGTCCCAAACATGTAGGATTCTACACCAGCCATCAGATCAGATAGGAACCTCTAATGTGTGTGACCCCGCAGGTTCGAACCTAAGTCGGTAGCACAGAAACCAATTCCTGTACTAATCGAAGTGACCATCTAGCAATGGTACCCGACGTCCGAATAGATCGAATAGTCACAATCGCAGCACTCAGAACCTACATGAATATGGTTACTGTATAATTCATTCTTTTGACCCCTGTGTTTAGGATGACTCAGGGTTAAACTGTCAATCCTGATCAGATCATCTGAGTCGTGCTCAACTCAAATAGTCCTGTAACTCCTCACAAGGACTACCCTGGCCAAGATTTTGCTAAATTGAAATATGACTATACACAGCTCCTAAACTGGAGTGGTCAATCCCATCTTGACACATGTACCGACAAGTCAAGTACTTGACTACACCCAGCAGCCTTCCATCACTGAATTAAAAATTCAGGTAGTCCAGTGCCTAAGTGCAGTGAGTTGCTTGCAAGTCATCGTGGCGGTCTTAGGTCAGAGGGATATTTATACCCATATTCTATTGGAGCAAATTTTGACAGCAGAAATAGCTCTGGAGTCGGTCACGTTCAGTGCAGATGTACCCTTACATCTCACCTGTATGCCATACCAGTGTCTCCACACTCATTGGTTAAGAGGACAACTAACTTATATGGCACACAACGACCTATACTTGATAAACGTTGTCGTCTTTGGTAATAACATATCATTTGGTCGTGAACAGATTTAAGGGCTAAACGACAAATCCTCCTTTATCGAGTCTAAATAGTCCTAAGGACTTCACCACAACATAGGAGTTCATTAGAAGATGAAACATTTTGTGATGAAAAAATATCAAAATAATTTTTATTAATTCATAATTCATGTACAAATACAAAAAATGAGCACAACCGTCAACAGGCTGACGATTGGCTTTGGGACACTATTCCCAACAATCCCCGCATTGGGCTATGGCCCACACTTGGGCTGCACTGCTGCAGGCCTTGCACGCTCATGGGCCAGCCTGCGGGTCCTGTTGGGATACGTGCTACAGGCCCCACTATACCACATGTTGCGGGCCCCATTATGCCATGTTTTCGAGTTTCTCATGATGTGCTCTTCGAGCTGGGCTTTTCTATCTTGGATTTTTCTCTTGTGGATTAAATTCGAGATGTCAAATCCTAATAGAATTTAGGATTCCATATTTCGATCCTAATTTTTTTTCAAATTTTATCGATAAAGTCGGCTGTAGGTTTGCCGACTTCGAAAAAAAAAGTGGCCAGATGGGCCGGGTTTCACATTCGCCCATCCTTAAAAATATTTCATCCTCAAAATTCTAGATCTTCTAAAGTTAGAGGTGCTAACTCAAAATGCACAAGCATCTCATTTACTAGTGCATGGTAATTCTGTCAAACTGAACATATGATCATACTAAATGTTTGCAAGTAACCCAATCACTTAGATCAAAAATAATGCTCATATGCATTTCTATATTGAAGCATAGATTCTTCCCAAGAATGAAACTTCTATGTCAACTCAAGAATTTTGCCCCTTTAGTAAAATATAATTCAAGATCTCATCTTTTTTTGATTAAAGTTGGTGCAATAACTGGAATTGAATTAATTTTAAGAAGCTTTCTGTTGCATTTAAAATTTAAACTAATATGATCAACACTAAGTGACTACAAGTCTAAGATTTATAATCATCATCTTGATATCAATGCACGTTCTTTCAAGTTTAAGTTAAGATTAATTTTATGTTAAATCCTCACAGTAAGATTGTTAGGAAATCCATCACATGGCTTTCATTATGCAAGCAGAAATTTTAAAAACTAATTATACAGTGGAAGATAAATTTTAAAAGCTATTTTCAACATCATTCTAGGACAACCATACAATATAATATTTCATTGTTATGCTAGGACAACCTTATGCCATAATCATATTAAAGTTAATCTTTAATCAGATCTAATCTAATCTAGCATGCATAGAGATCATATCTCAACATAAAATTAGGCATCATCATATGTACAATACTATGATCTATGTAGAAATAAAAATCTAATTTTTATCTTTATGCGACTAGATCTTCACTGCAATCTGATGATCTGTAGATGTCATCAAGATCAGTTGAAGCCATGATTCGATGATCATGGATATCTTCAAGGTCTGTTGAAGCTGCACAAATATCCAACTTTTATAGATATCCACTCGAGACTGATTTGATCAGGAGATTCTGATCTCATCGAAGTGCTAGCTCTCTTGTAGAGATCGCTCCTTAAATTGTTGAATCTTTTCTCCCTTCTGATTCTCTTCTCAAGAGAACCAAAGAGATTTGTAAGAGGAGTAAGAAATTAGATTTAATCTGATTTTTTTTCTTTCTCTTCTCAAGAGAAAAGAAAAAGATCTAGAGAAGGAGACAAGAGATTAAATCTCTTTTCTTTCCTTTCATCCAACTCTTGGACGGAATTTGCAGGAGAAGGAGATGAAGGTGACCAACCCTTGGACATCCCACACAAAGAAGTGAGAAGATAGTGTGGAATAGGTAGAGAGGGGAGAGGAAGAGGGCCTCCAACAGTTAGATGTGTGGAAGAGAAAGAGGGAGAGGGTTTTTGGCATCTAACAACCAAAACCCCATGCCCTATTTCTCTTATGCATTGAGCATCTCTCACGCCTATCTATCTACCCATACCTTCTTATTTGGGGGCGCCCCTTATTAAATCTCACACCTTAGGGTTTTAAGGGATAAGAGTCCAAAAGGGCTAGGACTCCAGGAGATAAGCATGCCACATCTTATGAGGTGCCACCCTTTTGTGCGCTCCCTATTTCACACTAATTTCCATGAGGCGTGGTCCCATATGAGGCACCATATCTCAAAGAGAGTCCTTCTGCAGGTTAAATTTCTTTATAGATAAGATCTTAATTTGATTTGAGTCCAAATCCAAATTGATTTAGGTTTCATAATAAGTCAAGTACTTATTGAGTCCAAACCCTTTTAGACTTATAAAATCTAATTTGACTCAAATTAAGTCTAAGTCCCATCAAATTAAATTCAAATTTAATTTGACTCGAACTCAACCTCAATTATTTGATCAAATCAAATAATCTAGCAATAGTTACAATTAAGTCTTCCTATAACTTAGTAACTCTTAGCAAGTCCTCCATATAATTTTTTACATATTCATCCAATCATCAATCAAATTGATAATTGAATCTTTTATGATTTGAAATCACAATTCAACAATTTGATCAGTCAGGACCTCTTTTGATTGTGACTCTATAAGTTCTATTGTATCTGATAGTAAGATATATTTTGATCTTCAACAAAATATCATTGAAACTTCTTTTAATAGATTGAAACTATTTTAATTCACTAATTGAGAATTATTGACCATCAAAATAATTCTCTATGATCTCACAATCCACTAGTGATGCCTAATAGCATATAGTGACGATCTAGCAGAACAGAAGGAATGAACCTCTAGGTATAGTTACTGTGTAATTCAGTTCTTCTATTATGAGTGCCGATAAGATGGAGGTTATGAAAAACTCATCAAATTCCATCATCTGTCATATGTAAGATTTATTCGATTTGAGTTCTTATATAAAAATTATAAAAATATTTTTTCATCATTCACTCTATCCTAACTAAGATCTTCTGAACTCAGTTTCATAAATCACATAGGACTTCTTTTTATTTACTAAGATCGATAGATCCCATCTAAGTACATATCCTACTCTTACAATGAATCTACTATAGTCAATATACACCATAAAGATCCAAATGGCTAAGAGATCAAGTATTTGTACAGTTAAACTACAGCAACCTTATTGTGAATAGTCGAGGCACCGCAGGTCAAAGAACTAGTCACACCACTACAGCATCGAGAAAGTTACTGACGAGTGAGTAAATATCTAAGTGACTTCTCGTATTGGTTACACTCGATATCTTTTTTCTCTAATAAATACCTACACTCTCGCTTCAGTATCTCCACACTGTAGAATTGAGACTCGTTTATCCAAAAAAAAGTGATCCGTGCACCAATCTAATCGGATCAATTACCGTCTTCATGATGATCCATCGATCAAAAGTAATTTAAAAATTAACCATCAATGATACATGCCTCAAATTTTTAACTCTTGAGAATATGTATCATCATCTTATTAATTTTCTAAATAATTCATAGATATATATACTACATGAATAAAAATTAACTATCCTAATTAATTAGATCAACTATGAAATTATGTCTTAGAAAAAATTAATGTATCTATTTAAGTGGCTTCTAGGGCATACATCTAACAATCTCTCACTTGCACTAAAGTCAATCTGTCTTAAACTTATGTCCTATCTTCTTAAGATGTACTTTGGTCCTTTATTGGCTAGATAGTTAGTCAGTGAGCCTACCATATTTTTGTGGGATCTACTCTCTAATTCTTGAAGTCTTACTTCTCGAAATAGTCGTGAATAATTAAAAAATTATCATTCTTATGTGTTAGAAATTCTGATGAGATCTAGATTCTTTAGCTAGGGCTATGGCATCTATGTTGGCTTAGTACAATGTTGTGCCATCTAATGACATTATATTTAGTTCTGCAGCAAATCCTTTTTAACCAAAAGGCTTTCCTAGTAACCTCATAAGCAGTGATATATACGACTTCTAGAATTTACAATGATTGATTGTTTGGAACTCTTTCAATTTATTGAATTTTCATTGTACAAGTAAATATATCTTGATGTAGACTCTTTACCATCAACATCAGACATAAAGTCTAAATTTGTGAATTATTATATTCTTAACCTTTCTTCTCTAAAGATCATGAACATATCCTAAGTGCTTCTTAAGTACTTAAAAATATTTTCACAGCTATTCAGTATTCTCAATCTGAATTTAATCGATATTTATTTGTGGCACTCACAGCAGTAGTTATATGTCTGTGTACATAGCATGGCATACATGAGGCTCTCTATAGTTGAAGCATAAGGAATCTAGCTCATATGCTGTATCTCCATAAATATGTTGGGAAATATCTTTTGGAGATATCAATCTCATACCTAAAGGGTAAAAATCCCTCTTGGAGTTTTCATGTTGAACCCCTCAGCACCTCTTTTACATGCAACTTCTGTGAAAGGTTGATTAATGCATTAATATGACATGAGAATTATTAGAACCCATGTTATTTAATCTCTATCATTTAGTATTTGATACTTCTTATACTCTATCTAGAAATTATTGATCATGGAGAATTATTCATAAATCAATCTATTGAGAATTATGTCCCAAAGTTAATCATCAACCTGATGACAGTTATGCTCATTTATACTTGTATATGAACTATTCAATAATAAAAGTTATTTGATATTTTTTATCATAAATATCTACATCTTTAACATAAATTCTTTTATTGTGATAAAGTCCTTAGGATCAATTAAATAGAAGAAATAGTCCTTAAACTTGTTCGCGATCAAATGATACGTTATTACTAAGGCGATAACAATATCAGGTATAGGTCATTGTATACCATATGAGTTGCTTGTCCTCTAAAACAGAGAGTGTAGAGACACTGATATGGCATGTAGTAGAGTGTAAGAGTATATTCGTACCGAACGTGACCAACTATGGAGCACTCTACTGTCAAGAGTAGCTCATGAAGGATATGGGTATAAGTGTCCCTCCGATTTGAGATCACCATGGTGACTTACAAGCAACTCATTGTACTTTGATGTCAGATATCTAAATTTCTAATTCAGTGATAGAAGATTTTTAGGTACAGTCAAGTACTTGTCAAGTTGGTGTGTGAGTCAAAACGGTATTAACCTCTCCGAATAAGTAGGAGTTAATGCATCAGTATATTTCAATTTAGTAAAATCTTGATCAGGATAAACCATGTGATGGATTTGAAATATTGAAATATAACATGGTCGACTATTTCAGGGTTGACAGTTAAACCCTAGGTCATCTTGAGCATTAGAGTCAAAGGAATGAATTATACGATAACCACATGCCAGTAGGTTTTTGAATATTATTTTGCAATCATTCGGCCTATCCGAACATCGGATCCCATTATTAGATGGTTACATCGATTAGTTCAGAAAGTTATTTCTGTACTATTAATTTAGGTATGAATCTATGGGTTCATACTCAAAAAAAATTACTAACTGATCACATGGTTGATCAATGATTAAGAATCATTCTAAGATTTAGTCATCAATTCTATTGATTGTTAGCCTTATGCAAAAGTTACAATCTATTATAGGAGAATAATTAGTAATTAGATTACTGATTAACTCAATTTGATTGAACAATGTAAATTAGTTCAAAACTAATTGAATTAGATTCAATTTAGTTTGACCTGATTAGGTTATGAGATGACCTAATTATCTAGGATGAATGATTCCTGATTTGATCAAAAATTAGACTTAATTAAATTTTGATTTGATTAGAATTTAATCATGTTTGGGATCTAATTGGATTGGATTCAGATTGATCTAATTGGTTTAACCTAATTTGGTTAGGTTAGAGACTTAATTGGATAATCTTTAAAGAGTCCAAATCAACTTGGACTCTTTCTTACCCTAGCCGATCACCCATGAAATGCCACCCACCTTTTCCAATGCCAATTTCATATTAGCATGATAGATCTCCACCCTAAGAAGTTTTGTCATCCACTCTTGATAGGGATCAAGAGTTTGGATCAATTGGTTGATCCAATCAAATTCAAATCTGATTTAAATTCAAGTGAAGATAAGAAATCTGTTTCCATCCAAATACCTCCACACCTCATCTATATAAACCCCAAATTTTTATGGGACAACAATCAGAATATAGAAATCATTGAGAGATCATTGAGGCTAGGGTTTTAGGGTGTGAGGTCTTGGGTTGGGAGGCCATCATTGGCGTGTGAGCATAGAGGAGAACTTCCTCCTCTTGGATGAGCATCCTAGAAAACTATTCTAGGGTTTTGGGAGAGAGAATATCTAAGAGAGAGAGTTCTTCTCTCCTTCTTCCTACGTCACATATTACTCCTAATCTTTCTTCAGATCTGGAGGAGTTTGGGACATCTGAAGACGAAAGATAGATCAGCCATCTCGAAGTCGTTACGCGAGCTAGTACTATCGGGATGACAGATCAGTACAGGACTTCGAGTAGATCACCTGTAGAGGTCGGACATCCTATGCGGTTGTGAGCAAACTTCAAGTCCCCAAATTTCAGACGTGGAGTCCTTCTACCCACCTAAAGGTATCGAGTTCTGAACTTGATTGATGCATAGATTAGATCTATGATCACATATTTGATATGTCTTATGTGTAGATTTCATTTTCAGATCACGTACATGCATTATATAATATTATAGATCCTAGAGTTGGTATTAAGATTAGATCTTAAGCATGTAGTATAGATTAAATTATTTAATCTGATTTTTTATTGTATAAAATTTTTTAAAATAATGCTATGCACCTACCGATTTTTCAACAGTGGTATCAGAGCCTAGGTCCTATTATAACATGTATATGTATGCATGTTGTATTAAAAATATGATTTTGGATGTAGCATGATCTGATTATGATGAGATCTAGCATGATTTAGATTGGATCTAAATTTTTCATATGTGATATAAATAAATTAGAAGCCTATTAGCCAAGTAATTGGATTGAGCATTCTTGGCCGTTCGATCATAGGAGAAAGTAAGATTTTGTGACCCTCTCCTCCTATTCCATAGGGATCTCTTATGGCATGTAGGGGTGCTATTTGCTTATGAAGATGAAATGCGAAAGGTTTAAAACTTACTTTTCTGCAAAATCCTAATTTTTGAAACCCTAAGATTTGGCTGTATGTGATACAAAATGGATGAAAAGTAAATTATCTAATAAAAAAGATTAAAAATTATTTTAATCAAGAAAAATAAAATCTGTAATCATAAAAGGTTTAAATATGATCCAAAAATTGGTTTATGATTGATTTTGTTTTGATTTACAAAAAGTTTTCATTTGCTGAAACTCTGAAAAATTTAGCTGGCATGCAAATTGAGCCAACCCAATTTTGAACTTGGTCGACCCAATCTCCTGATATAGTTGGCTCAATTTTGTTTGAGCCGACTCAGTTGCCACAGGTCGAACAATAATAGTTATTGTTCATCTATAATTAGCCAACCAAGTATCAAACTTGATCGACCCATTGTAGTTAGCCGACTTAGTTTAGAACTAAGCCGACCCAGTTTTTCGAGATGAAAATTTTACAAAATTGAAATTATTTTAATAAACCTTAACCCATGTTAATTACAAACTTAATTGAGAATTAAGTATGAAACTAATTGGATCTAGAATTATGAATTAAAGATCTAATGATACTTTCATAAAACATGGGGACACATGGGTTAGTTTGATCGTGTTATCTTAATTAGGTTAGACCTAAAGTTAGAATCAAATGGAACATAGACCAATTAGAGAAATTGATCAAATCTAATCAAAAATTGAATTAAATTAAATCAAAATTTTTCTAGAACTATTACAATAGTTATAGTTGGTCAATGTTCATATCTTTGATTAGATTAAGATGGACCTCAATCGTGGCTTATTGGTCAAGTCTGAGTCTTTAGGCAAATCAAATTGAATCTGATAAATCAATTGGTGTCTAAGATAAGTTTGGCAGTCTTGATCGGTGGTCATTAATTGGGAGCTACTCGTATAGATTGAGTCTATGGTAAGTTAATGGTATATCCCTCCCATCGATCTCACTTATCTGACCAATATGGTGAATCAGCTTTTGATTCGATTGCTTATGGATTCATACTAAATCCATACTGTATAGGTTGATTAGTGTGACTGATTTAGGTGCCATGACCAGCTTAAATTTAATCTAGTCTTCTTTGATCTGACTTGGTGAAGTTAGTGGTCGGATTATGATTAGCTGGTCAAATTCAATTTCTTCTCTTTTTTAAGTCAATCAAATCCTCTAAATTATTAGGTCCATAAAATGAGCTAGTTATAGGGATGACTAGATCATAGCTTCCCATTAAGTTGGATGATAATGGATCCGTTAGTCAGATGATCATTGGATGGCCCAAAGACCTGGTGCTCATCTGCTATTAGAATTATCATTTATAATATGATGACTTAGTCGAGTCTCTCTTATGGGTGTTCAGGATGACCGATCAAAGTTGGGTCTGATTATTTGTTAGTTAGATTCTTGAATATGATCATATTAATGGTTGGACCTAACTAGATCTTTCAGTAGAAGCCAAAGTCTACTGTTAGAAACTTGGGATAAAATTAATTACTAGAAATTATTTGATGAAATAATTAGTTAATTAAGAACCTATCTATAGATGTACATGGGTGAGCCGACCAAAGTCAAGCTCATGTGCAGTCTGTATGGATTCTAGTACCCCCCTAAGAAATTAAGATAATTTTTTGAATTGGAGGTAGAGGCTATCAATTCATATAAAATAGTGGAAGAACCTTTAAACTTAAGTCTATATTTTTAGGCTTAATTAATTCATATAAGAATTAGACTTTTGATTTTTTTTTTATGCAGTTATGGCCACCAACTTATCGCTTCATTCACTGTTGGACAGTGATAAACTGACAGAACTAAATTTTGATAGCTGGTATCGAAAATTGAAGATAGTCTTGGAGCACGAGCAGATCTTGTATGTGTTGACAGATCTGGTACATGAGGAGCCCACTTCGAATGCTCGCAGTGTGGTTCGAGATACTTACCTGAAGTGGCTCAACGACCGCATCACAGTGCATTGTATCATGTGGGCAGCCATGATCGATGAGTTCAGTCACAAATTCGAGGAAGCTCAACTAGAAGACATGCTCAAGATATTGAACAAGTCTTTTGGCACTCCCGATGACATTAAGCGGTACAAGACCAATGTGCTGTTTTTAATGCCAGGATGAGGGATGGAATGTCGGTCACTAATCATGTATTATACATGATCGAACAAATTGAATATCAGAGCAAGCTTGGCTTTCCCTTGCATGAATAGTTTGGGAAGGATGTGATCCTAAATTTTTTACCGAAGTCCTATCGATCGTTTCTCAGTCATTATCGAATAACGAAGCTTGTAGTGAACTACCACGATCTGTTGGGGTTGCTGTAGATTTTTGAGAAGGATCATCAGCTCCATAAAGAAACGGTGAATGTAGTGGGAGGATCTTCTTCGGGCAGACATCGTCCCTTTAAGAAAGGGAAGAAGAAAAAGAATAAAAAGGTGCCAAGTGTTGAGGGTCAGACCAAGAAGTCCAAGTCCAGAACCGATTAGAATCAGGCAGAGTGCTTTTACTATAAGAAGCAAGGTGATTGGAAGAGGAACTATCCTCAATACATAGCTTTTCTTGATCCAAATAGGCCAAAAAAGAAGAAGCAATCGATTGTTGGGCCAGATAATTATATGATAACACCTTGCAACTTCTTTATTTGTGATGTAATGATCTGGATATTAGATACTAGTAGTCTTATTAATATTTATAATTCATTGCAGAGACTTTAGATCAGTAAGAGATTTGAAGACAGTGAGAGATTTCTGAATGTTGGAGATGTAAGATCAGTTCTAATTCTAGCTTTAGAAATCAACAAACTTGTATTCAATTTTTATATCATTGTTCTTAGTGATTGTCATTTTTATACTAGTTTCTTATTGAATATAATTTCTATAGACTTTTTGGCTAAAGAAAATTATGAAATTTTAATAATTTTTTTTTTGTGATATCATTTTGAATAGTATTATTGTAATGTATAGATAATTGGACAATAAAATTTATGTTGTATCGTGGTCTAGTGTAATATACACATCGAGAAAATATCGTAGGATAGATGATGTATCGGATAGCTACTTTTGGCATTGTAGGCTAGGTCATATCAATAAGAGCAGGATGAACAGGTTAATCCAAGAGGAAACCCTTAAGGATAATGATTATAAATCATTGCCAACTTGTGAGTTTTGTCTACTTGGAAAGATAACCAAGTCATTTTTTACTGAAAAAGATGAATGAACCAATGAAGTTCTAGGTCTTGTATATACTGATGTATGTGGACCTATGAGCATAAATGCTAAAGATGGATATCATTATTTCATTATATTCATAGATGACCTATCTAGGTATAGGTACATCTACTTAATGAAATACAAGTCTGAATCGTTTAAAATGTTCAAACGATTTCATACTGAGGTAGAGAAACAAATTGAGAAGAGTATTAAAACCCTTCAATCTGATCGAGGAGGTGAATACCTTTCAAATAAGTTTCTGACATATCTAGAAGAGAATGAGATTCTCTCGTAATGGATCTCTTTTAGAATACCACAGCATAATGACATCTCAGAAAGAAAAAATCGAACTCTGTTGGATATGGTTCGGTCCATGATATATTTTTCAACTCTACCAATCTCTTTTTGGGGATATGCACTCGAGTTGGCTTGCTATGTACTTAATAAGGTTTTGAGTAAGTCTACGAATAAAATACCATATAAGATATGGACTGGACATAAATCAGTACTCTCGCACCTTAGGATTTGGGGCTATCCAACTTATGTTAGACGTTTGAACATAGACAAACTTGGACCTAGATCTAGCAAGTGTATCTTCATAGGGTATCCAAAATAAACTAAGAGGTATTACTTCTACCATGCTGATGAACATAAAGTGTTCGTCAGTAATAAAGCACACTTTTAGAAAAAAAATTTCTTAGTGAAGAAATTAGTACCTTTAAAATTGAGCTTGATGAAGTTCGATGAGTAGAAGAACTGACGTAATCTAGAGAACCCATAGAACTGAATTTGATTGGATCAAATTCGAAACCTGTTGTAGATGCATTGATCGCTATCGTAGATGGTCAAAAATAAATCTAATTCACTACTATGTAGATAGTGTGAGTCAGGATTGTATCCATAGAAACCATGTTAGTCACGATTGAGTCGGTTAGTTTTAGGTTAGATAGTAGTATGAAAGTTGATTAAAAGACTACTTAGATTAATAAAAAAATAAGTAAATAAAGAGAATTAATTAAAGATCGGATGCAAGTATGAAAGTGGATTCTTAGGATTTTAATTGTTTGCTTGTTAGATAGCTGATACTCTTCTTAGCATGCCTTAGATTGGTATCTAATCAATAAAGATATAACCTATCATAGAGAGCACGGCCCATACCCTTGGATTGTTAGATGTATGTCCTAGAAGTCAATATGGTTGACACATTATAATATATCTAGGGCACAAATTTATACTTAATATATTGATATGATCAATAAAAGGGGCAAGTTCTTTTTCATTCAAGTGTAATGTGTCCTTACATCATTCATGGAATTAGTTTCGATACGTATTCTCAAAGTATTGAGAATTAGAGACATGTATTTAATTTTTAAAAGCTCTCGATTATAGGATCATCATAAGGACGATGATAGATCCGGATAGACTGATGCATAAATCGCTTCCTTCGGGATAGATGGATCTCTAATTTACTGTGTAGAGATACAGGGCGACAAGTACGGATGGTTGTTAGAGAACAACTGGCACTGAGCATGACCATACGAAAGATCACTTGAATTTCTATTCAATCGTCAGTGATTGTCTCGATGCTGTAGTTGTGTGACTAGTCTTTTGACTTGAGATGGTACTGCTACTCACAGTGAGACTGTTGGAGTTTGATTAGCACATAAACATGGGTCTCAATAAGCCCTTATAGTGAATGTTGGTGACAGTTGGTCCATTGTAAGAGCGGAGTGCGCATCAAGATGGGATCTATCGATCTTCATAGAGAGGAGTAGTCCTATGAGATTTGAGAGGCTAAGTCCAAGAGTCTGTGGCCACAGTAGTGTGATTAATAGAAAAGAGTTTCTATAGAAGTCACAATTGGACTTGAGCTAATCAATCTATCATATGACTGATGTTGAGGTTTGATGATTTACCCATGACCTGTCATCTAGTCAGAACTCACGATAGAGGGACTAAATCATACGTTAACTGATCACTGTCGTAGGCGGTCAAGAATAAAAATCAACTTAAACTATATAGATAGGATGAGTAGGGATCGTTTCCACGGAGATCTAGGACGATTATCTTTTTCTTTTAAGAAGAAATAAAAAAAGAATTGATTGTAGAAGGATTAACAAGAAATAGAATAGCAAGAAATCAAAAGTATAAATTAAATTATGAAAGAAAATAATTCAGAGAAATAACCCAGAAATTCTGAATCCACCATGCAAAGAGATTTATTTTCTTTTTTTTTTATATTACAATATTTAATTCTTGTAATTATGGTATTAGTATAGTTTATCTCTAAGGGATCCGAACTGTATTAGTAGATCACAGCTCGTCCTGTTGAAGTATAAACTATCTAAATTTAATTACAAGATCTAAGATTTAATCTAGCATACTACAATCTATCTTTCCTAAGCACGTACCGTATCCAGAGATCACGGCACGTCAAGAGAAGGTATAGGCCGCGTAGGTTGGATCAATATCCCAGAAAAAAATAAAAAGATATGAAATAAAAGTAAAATTTTATTGTATAAAAATTAAATACAAAAAGAAAAAAATAAAAATCCATTTACAGGCTTCATCATATTTCTGGATTGAAGGGATTTAGCCTCGCATCAAGCCCTCTAGCTCCATAATCTCCCAATAATTGATCTTCAAAGCTCTTTAAATTTTTTTTTCTATTTTTTTCTTGCTTTTTCTTTGATTTTTTCTTCTCTTAAAGTTTATTTCCGGATCTCCTATTTATAGATGAATTTTTTATAATTTTTTGGTAGGAAAAGAAGTCCTAAAACCCTTAGAAAACGTATTGATCTCCTAGAAATATTTTTGACCGTCGGATCTGGATTGGACTGCTCAGATTAGACCAAAAATTAACCTTTTACTCCTTATCAGGGTCGAATTTGATTCTGATCATTCGATCTGGGTTTGGATTGATTCTGGGCCATCGGATCGCATCATATATCTTCTCTTATAAATCGACAGCAAACGTGGACCGTCGGATTTGGGTCGGGATGAATGTCAGCCGTTGGATCATGCAAAAGAGGCTTCCACCACCCGTAGACCATGCCTGTGGACTGTGCCCTGGCTCTGTGGATCGACCGACTGGTCCACCATGCACCGGAGGCTATTTTTAAAGTTTTTTAGGATATTTTGGCTCTATTTTTGCTCCGATTTTCACTTGAAAAATTGAAAAAGATATGCATTAAATTTTTCAATTTTTTTTTTCATTTTGATGCTTTAATTACTCAATTAAATTAATATCTTATTTTTTATAAATATATCTAATTTCATATTTTTTTCTAAAATTACTTATTTTTCAAAAAAAATTAATAAATTTATGAAATTAGATTTTTAAGAAGATGTTAACACTATAAATTATCAAAAATATTTACCATAAATATAAAAATATACCACTTATTACACCCTCCAACTTGAACTTTGCTCGTCCTCGAATAAAGAAAGAATTTAGATTTAAGTACCATTTAACTTAAGGTCTCAAATTTTACTAAATTATTTTAAAAAGGCCACTGATATATAGTAGAGTGTGAGTGAGTTATGTCATTGGAGTATTAATACTAATCAATATAAGAGTTAAACTAAGAACACTAAATTTTTTTGAATTTTTTCTAAATTATTTCTACCTTTATCTCTAAATCATTAATCTTCTTATGGACAAGCATATTATTGCTTCCGTCCTTCATTTATTGAACTCTTTTTTTTTTTTTTTAATATTGTACCGCTATTGAGTGTCTTAATTTCTTAAGCTTTCTGTTTGACCCATGTAGTGAGTTTTCAGCTAATGACTTCCAAACCAGATGACTTTAGGGCACTAAGTATAGAATACTTCTCAGATCTACTTGCTCGAATCAAACAGACTATGAGTTAAAATTAACTTTACAACAAAGCTTTTTTGCCCTTCATATCTTTTGACACGAAACTCAATGCTTGCTTAGGCAAAAAGGCCTGGTTACTCAGCATGAAGTACTTGAAATATATTTTTTTAAATATATGAAGAAACGTATAGTTACCTTACATAAGTCCATAAGAAGTAAACTCTTCTTTGATACTGGTAGAAAAATTTAAAAATGCTCAAAAAAAACTGTTTAAGTTTTAAACTTAACTCCTTATTGAGTTTTCTTAATATTTGATCCCTCGATATTTCACAAACTCTCTGGTCTGTACATCAATTTTCTTTTAAAAATACATGGTTTAACTCAATTCTTAAATATAATCTGGTGCTTAAATGCTAAATACTAACTTACTTGAGAATTTTTAATTTTTTTTTTATTCTCCCCTCCAACTTAATCGACATTGTCCTCAATGGAGTAGAAAAAATGAAGGGTGCATAAAAAGAGAAAGAAAAAGGAGAGATATTACCAGATCCAGAAGCTTTTTTTAAAATTGGTGCTTCCCCCATCTTAGCCAATATTGCCTTCAAATCCGTACAAAGCAAGCCTTGATTAACCTGAACATAATGCAAAAGAAAGTAAAAGCAAAAACTGAAAACTGAGTTGCCTCCCAAAGAGTGCTAAGTTTTTTATCTTTAGCCAGACCAAATTATTGACAGGCTCTTCCATACAGAGCAGTCCTTTATTTTTTAAAAAATAAAAATCAGTTAAAACAAAGTAAAAGAAATTTGGATTGCCTCTCAAAAAATGCTAAGTTTAATGTCTTCAGCCAGACGCTAAAAGAGTATCTATCCTATTTCTGGTCGAATCTTAACATGAGTCTGTAATTCTCTACATGATTCAGGCTCTTCCTTAAAGTATTTTCTATTTGGGACCATTATATGACTCATTCTCCTGATAACTAACAATTCTTTCTTTATAATTAGATCTAGGTATAACTTAAGTACTAGTCGGGGTTTTAAGAGATCTAGATCTATATACTCGATGTGTTGAGAAAGTATTTCTGGATCTCCTATTGTTGCCTCTTTCTTTTTAAGCAGAGGTTCAACTAGTGTCATGAGGGGTTCAACAATTAATTTTAGGTTTAGCTGAGTGTAATGGTCACTAGGTGTGGATACCTCATTATTATCAACTTTGAGTATCTCCTTCAGTTCCTCAGACCTAAATGTTCTCAACTGATTGAATTGATCTTTAAGTTCTAGACCATTCTGAGCTCTAGGGTCAACCTCTAGTTGGCTTGATAATTTATCCTCTTCTAGTTTACTAACCGCTATAGTTGATTGGCCCAATTGTTTAAATAATTGGTCAGTAGTTTGCATGAAATTATTGAGGATATTTTTAATGTTTGAGGTTGATTGCGCTAAGATATCTAGACTCTTTTCTAATGTGTTGACTCCTTTCTCAGGATCTAAATCTAGTTGATCATTCAGTGTTTGGTTGGGTCATAGATAGGATTGATAAAAATTATGGGCTCCTAATGTTGCATCTTGTGACCATATAAAATTGGGATGACTTTCAGACCCTGGGTTATAGATTGGTGCATAAAATTCATTTATGTAGCTTTCATTGAATGCACTCTCCTGTATGAGCTCAGTTTGGATTGGGTTCATCAAATAAGGACACTCCTCCATAATATGATCTGGTGCATCACATCCAATGCACATGGGTGCTAGCACTTGATTAAATTGAATATGTCTTTCAAATTCTAAGGCTTCAATTCTATTGGTCAAAGTTGCAATTCTAGTATCTTCAAACTCTCTTGAATAAATGTATGTATTTTCAATTTCAGTGAATGTAGGATGCATGTTAATCATTTGAGAATCAATTGTAAAATTATTAGTTGAGGATCTAATTCTAGATGGTTGGATAGAGCAAATAGAATAATACAGGTCCAACAGAGTTCTAGGTTGTCTATTGGAATCCATTTCTTTCTCAGTAACCTTATAGGCTTGTAGGTTTTAGATTATATCTTGCAATTTTCATTTTATCCAAGTAGAATTTTTTTTATTTTTTTTTAATTTTTTTAAATTTTAATATATGAGAGAAAAAAAGGAGAAGAAGAAGAGTTCTAGAGATGAGAGTCCTAAGGAGTCCTAAATCTAGAGACGTTAGAGAAGAGTATTTTAATTAGGGTTAAAGTTTGTAGGTTAGTAATCACATTATGCAATCAATCCTAGCTAAGGGTAACCCTAGATCTAGACAGCTCCTAACTGTCAAGGTTGCCTTTGAGCACTTCAGATAAAAGACTAGCCACTCAACTGGACAGATAAGTGTAAGGTCGGTGGGGGTCCCCCCATTGCTTTCTTTAGACACCAACTGAGTTGGTCAGGTAAGAAAATGAAATCAATTAAATAACCACCTTCCTTTAGGATATAGTCCTTGAACCACTTTTCTAGACATCAATCAAACTGACTGACCCTAACCCGATCTTACTCTTAGGATCCCTTGTCCTATTGAGCTCGAAAGTCCTTAGGGGCCAACGTCTAATTGATTTTAAGTTAAGATTTAGGTCAATGCAATATGTAGGATGATGGTTTGTAGGCCAAGAAAGGATGATGAAATCTCTATCTTATCTTGTTTAGGATTTGTGCCCTTAAGATATTTTATGAAATTATGCAATGCAAAAAGAAAAGGTTACCAGATTTGATAGTTTGTTAAGAGTAAATTGATTTATTTTATTTTTTTTTAGGTTTTGTGATTAAGTATCTAACTCTCTAAGTAGATTATGAGGTGTCAATGTAGAGAATTTTTTTTTTGAAAGAAAGTAAGTTTGACTAAGGAACTAGATAAGTTAAAAAGTAATTAAAAAGAAATTAATTTTTTTTTTAAATAATCATGCCTAGATCTCCGATAATGGTACCAAAATTTGATCGCTGTCGTAGGCAGTCAAGAAGAAAAACTAACTCAAACTATATAGATAGGATGAGTAGAGATCGTTTCCATGGGGATCTAGGACGATTATCTTTTTCTTTTAAGAAAAAATAAAAAGAGAATTGATTGTAGAAGGATTAACAAGAAATAGAATAGCAAAAAATCAAAAGTATAAATTAAATTATGAAAGAAAATAATTCAAAAAAATAACCCAAGAATTCTGAATCCACCATGCAAAGAGATTTATTTTCTTCTTTTTTTTATATTATAATATTTAATTCTTATAATTATGGTATTAGTATAGTTTATCTCTAAGGGATACGAGCTGTATCAGTAGATCACAGCTCGTGCTGTTGGAGTATAAACTATCTAAAATCAATTACAAGATCTAAGATTTAATCTAACATACTACGATCTATCTTTCCTAAGTACGTACCATATCTAGAGATCACAACATGTCAAGAGAAGGTATAGGCCGTGTAGGTTGGATCAATATCTCAGAAAAAAGTAAAAAGATATGAAATAAAAGTAAAATTTTATTATATAAAAATTAAATAAAAAAAAAAAAACCTGTTTACAGGCTTCATCATATTTCTGGATTGAAGGAATTTAGCCTCGCATCAAGCTCTCTAGCTCCATAATCTCCTAATAAATGATCCCTAAAGCTCTTTAATTTTTTTTTCTATTTTTTTTTTATTTTTTCTCTAATTTTTTCTCCTCTTAAAGCTTATTTTCGGATCTCCTATTTATAAATAAATTTTTTATAATTTTTTGATAGGAAAAGGAGTCCTAAAACCATAAAAAACGTATTGATCTCTTAGGAATATTCCTGACCATCGGATCTGGATTGGACCGCTCAGATCAGCCTTTTACTTCTTATCAGGGTCAGATTCGATTCTGACCATCCGATCTGGGTTTAGATTAGTTCTGGGCTGTCAGATCGCGCCATATGACTTCTTTTATAAATTGGCAGCAAACGTGGACTGTTGGATCTGGGTCGGGATGAATGTTAGCCATTGGATCGTGCAAAAGAGGCTTCCACCACCCGTAGACCATGCTTGTGGATCGTGTATTATTTTTGGTGGACCACGCCCTGGCTCTGTGGACCGACCGACTAGTTCACCATGCATCGGAGACTATTTTTAAGATTTTTTAGGATATTTTGGCTCCATTTTTGCTCCGATTTTTACCTAAAAAATTAGAAAAAATATGTATTAAATTTTTAAATTTTTTTTTTATTTTACTACTTAAATTACTCAATTAAATTAATATTTTATTTTTCATAAATATATCTAATTATATATATATTTTTAAAATTATTTATTTTTCAAAAAAAAATAATAAATTCATGAAATTAGGTTTTTAAGAAGATGTTAACACCATAAATTATCAAAAATATCTACAATTAATATAAAAATATATCACTTATCATTAACTATATCTAGAGATTTATTTCAGTTCTACTGGGTTATCACTACATACTGTTAAGTGTCACTGATGGATTGTGAGAGCTTACTAGGATTGTTTCGGATAGATAATTCATGATTGAGTTAGAGTGAAATTGTTCCGATCCATTGAAAAGAGTTTCAATGATATTATGATAGAGATCATTGTATATCTCACTACCAGATGGAATTGAACTTATGAGGTCACACAATAAAGGGATTGGTCTAGAATAAGTAATTGAGCTTATGAAGTATCAATTGAGTTTAGAGAAATCCATTGGGTTTATGGTAATCTTGCTAGTACATGGTTGGACCCAATTTTTCTTTCTGTTAGGATTACTTATTTAATAAGTTAATTCTAACTTAATTACCTGCTAATAACCTACATGAATAAGATTTATGAGACTTCAATTATTAGGTGTCTAAGGTTATGGATCATATAAATTAAGGGTGCAAGTCCCTTATGAATCTCCTTGATAGTTATTATGGGGTGCCACTTTGATTTGATCAATTTGAGCATGGCCATTAATTAGAGGGTCTTTAGTTTTCATATGGGATGTCTTTTGGGTGCAAAAGAGGATGTCTAATTATGGATGCAAGGGCTCCAATAGTTGGCACCTAATGGGCTTCCTAATATAAGTTGGATAACTTAAGTTAATAAGAATCCTAATACAAGTAAGACTTGTATTATATGATTGAATAGGATTCAATCCTTATGCCTATTTAAAGAGATCTCTCCTAAGATTCTTAGAGCATCAAAACCAGCAGCCCCTCTCACCCAAAGGCTCTCCCCACGCCCTCTTTTCCTCTCCCTTTCTCTTTTCTTGGGTGTTCTATACACCCCTTATTTGAGATGCACGTCCCAAGGAGTTTCATATCCAAAAGAGTTTGGATACCTCTTTCTTGCTGGTTTGTAGCATCTGATAGCAGTAAATAGTAAGAAGAAACTCTAGAGAAGAAAAGAAGAAGAAGATCAAAGAGAAAGATCAAGTGTTGATCGCGATCCAGGCTTCGTTCAGATTCAGTAGGCTGAATTTTGGAGAATCAAAATTTAGATTATAGAGGACTGTTCCAGACTGATCTTGAGTGGATACTCGTAGAGGCCAGACCCTTGTATGGCTAACAGAGAGCCTCATCTCTTCCAGATCTAGTTTTGAAGAAAGGGATTGCGAAACAGATATGTAATTTGATCATAATCTGAATTTCAACATATATCAATTTCAGCATATAAAATAGATCCACATGATTTTGATATTTTTATGCATATATAATTTAGATTAAAATTATTTTAATCTTATTCTCTACTATGTTATTTAGAAAATAAAATTTTAAAACATACATGCATGCACCAAACTTCGAATTCCGACAGTGGTATCAGAGTCATAGATTTTCATATGCTGAATTTTGATATACATATTTTAAAAAAATTTTAAAATTAATTTTTTTTTGATGCATAAGATATATAGATGGATCTTCAAATCTAAAATTTAATTTTAAATTTAATTTTAGAATATATAGTTGATATGTTGTTGCATGCATAGATCTGAATTTTGATCTAGAAAGAGTTCTAGTTAATGTTCATGTGAAATATAGATGCATGCATGAAATTTAAAATTTTTATAATCTAAATTTTGATTCATATATGTGATATATGATTGCATATTTAGATCATAAATTTATTTTTAATTTTATTCATGATTAGTATATGAGATATATGATATCATACTTAGATCTGAAATTTTATTTAGATCTAATTATACATGCATATATATGATAAATATTTGTATGTTAAAATATAAAAATTATTTTCATATTTTAAAACTTATTTTCATACAAAAAATTTAGATCTAAAATATAATTTTAAAATATAAAATTTATATTTGTACATGAGATTTTTGATCATGAAAAAATTAAAAATTAGGTCATGTAATAGGATTACATCTAAGATTTTTGATTTGAGTCATATGGGACTAATTCGATTAAGTAATTGGTCAAACTGAGTCAAGTGTTGAATTGAGTTAGATCGATTAAGTTAATGATCATACAATTATTGTTGATCAAATTGATTGAATCCCATATGTAGAATCGATTAACCTAAGGACCTAATTTGGCTCATTGGTTTGAGCCTAATTCACTTGAGCTAACCAATTCTGATCAATCGACCTATTGGTGTCTAAGGCAAGTTAATAAGATATGATTATTTAATTGATTTTGTTAGCTGATCTGGCCAATTCATTAGTGTCTAAGGAAGGCAATGGGGGGGACCCCCACCGTTCTCCACTTATTTGGCCAAGTTGAAAGATTGGGTCTTGAATTAGATTGCTTAGCGGTTTGGTTTAGCCTATGCCAGTTAGATCAGTCATATGATGAATGATTAGATGAGACCTAAATCCAAAACTCTCCATAAATATTGGTGAGGGATCTAATGACGGCCTTGCACCTGCTTGTGAACAGTGGGTCAGGCTTAACTAAGAAGTGTGGGCAATAACTGTTAGGTGAGCCCACATGACTTAGAGATCAAGTGGCTGCAACATGCTTAGTGAAGTATCTGGGTAAAGAGTTGCCTATGCATCAGTGTGTATGTTACTAATAACTGTTAGGTGAGGTGCATGTCATCAGTGGGACCGCAGCACCCACTAGGAATCTTTTGTCGTATTAGGATTTTCATTTCCTTTCAGGGGAGTGGAGGGATCCGAAAAATTAGTGATTGTCATTATTTGCATCTTAAAATCTCTAGAAGTAAATTAAAATATTAAATATGAAAGTCTAACTTGAATCTCTACTCTCGCAGTTAAACCATTATGTCAGCCTTAAACCCTCTAGCTCGCATTCTTGAAATAAATCGTTTGATCAGTAATAATTATAAAGACTGACTCAAAAATTTCAAGATTATCCTGACCTCAGAAAATTTAAGCTATATTCTCGATCAGGATCCCGTTGTGTTACCAAACTGTCATACTGCTGAGCAGAGAGCTGCTTTTGAGAAGTGGATGGATGAAGACTGTCGGGTCAAGTGTTATGTGTTGGCATTCATGTCAAATGAGTTGTAAAGCCAACACGAACATATGCCCACTGTTCGGGCTATGATCACTCACCTACAAGAGTTGTATGGCGAGCAAAGCCGTACTGCATGCTTCGAAGTATCCAAGAGACTCTTCAACCTCAAGATGCGCAAGGGGTAGTCTGTCCTTGAGCACTGTATGATAGTGATCAAGGATATTGAGGAGCTTGGAAAGCTCGGACTTGATATGCAAAGGGAATTGCAAATGGATCTGATCCTTCAATCCCTTACCAGTTCATATAGTCAATTCATCATAAATTTTCATATGAACAAACTTGACTGCACTATTTCTGAACTTGGCAACATGTTGGTCACAACGAAAGATATCTTGAAGAGTTCAAGGGACACTGTTCTCGTTGTGGAGCAAATTTCTTCTTCCAAGAAAAAGTCTATTGGAAGGAAGAAAGCTAAACTCGTAAAGAAGCAGAAGAGAGAGAGCAAGTCAAAGAAGGATGGTCTTAAGGTAGCTGAAGCAAAGGAAAAGTATTTCCATTGTCATGCTGAAGGCCACTGGAGGAGGAACTGTCCTAAATACTTGGAGAGCCTAAAGACCAAAAAAGGTGATGAACTTTTTGAAGGTATGCTCATAATTGAATCTAACCTTACGGTTTATTCTACTTCTAGTTGGGTATTAGACTCTGGCTCAAGTGCTCATATATGCATATCTATGCAGGGTCTGATAAAAAGTAGGAGATTGAGGAAAAGTGACATGATCCTTCAGATCGGCAATGGAGCAAAAGTTGCTGCAGAGGTCGTTAGTACTTATCCTTTCTGATTACCGTCTGGTGTTAGATTAGATTTAAAAGACTATTATTATGTTCCTGTAGCTAGTCGAAATTTAATTTTCGTGTCTGTGCTAGCACAGGAAGATTTTGAAATTAGTTTTAATAAAGATTTTTGTTTCATTTATTTACGAAATAAATTGGTTGCACGAGATCTTTTAATTGACAGTCTTTATCACTTGTATATTGGTGCGAATGTGAACCTAAACGAGCAAATAGTGAGTTCCGTAGGTCAAAAGAGACCCAGAGAGAAGATTAACCAAAAGTACTTGTGGCACCATAGACTAGGCCATATTGGAGAGGACAGGATAAATAGACTGAAAAAGAATGGGATCCTTAGCTCTCTTAATCCAGAGTCGTATTTAGCTTGTGAATTTTGTCTTTGAAGAAAAATGGCCAAGTTACCCTTTGTAGGACATGAGAAAAGGGCCATAGAGTTACTTATCCTGGTACACACCGATATGTGTGGGCCATTTGATGTGCAGACCAGAGGTAGTTACAGCTACTTCATTACCTTTATCGATGACCTACCTAGGTATTGATATATGTATCTCCTAAAATATAAGTCTGAGGCCTTTGAAAAGTTCAAAGAATTCAGGTATGAAGTAGAAAAGCAGACAGGCCAACCCATTAAGGGTCTTCGATCTGATCGAGGAGGTGAATACCTTAGTCAAAAATTTTTGAGATATCTTAAGGACAATGCATAGTCTTTCAGTGAACCTCTCCTAGAATATCTCAGCTCAACGGGGTATTCGAAAAGAGGAACAGGATCCTATTAGATATGGTCAGGTCCATGATGAGCTTCACTAATCTATCCTTATTTCTTTGGAGACATATCTTGTTAACTATCATTTACTTGTTGAATAGAGTTCCTTCAAAGTCTGTTCCTACCACACCATATGAGATATGATTCGATAAGAAGTCGAGTCTGAGTTATCTTAAGACTTGAGGATGTCCGGCCTATGTCAAGAGACAGATAGCGAAAAAGTTGGAGGATAGATCTATTATAGCTCACTTTATAGGGTACCCAAAAAAATCTATGGAATACTACTACTTTTCAGAAGACCCCAATGTGATTGTGAGTCAAAATATCGTGTTCCTGAAAAATAGTTTATCCAGGATGGCGGTAGTGGAAGATTAGTGAAACTCAAAAAGAAGGTCTCTAAAGAGTTTAGAGCTATAGATCCTCAGGAATCTATAGTCCATGAGCCAGTAATTGATGTTCCTCTGCCATCTTGTCGATCTAGCAGGGTCTCCTAACCTCCTGAAAGGTATATGGGTATGCTTACGGAGGAAGTAAAGAAAATGTTCCTTATGGGAGATAGGAGTCATGGTGATGATCCCAATATCTTTGATGAGACAATGTCTGACATCGATTTCGAAAAATGGTTAGATACTATGGAGTCAGAAATTGACTTGATGCACTCAAACCAAGTCTGAACTTTAGTGGATCCAGCTGAAGGTATTGTACCTATTGGATGTAAATGGATCTACAAAAGAAAGATAGGTGCCGATGGTAAGGTAGAGACCTATAAAGTTAGGCTTGTGGCTAAAGGTTATAGTCAGTGCGAGGGCATTGACTATCAGAAAATTTTCTTGTCCGTAGTCATGCTGAAATCTATCTGCACTTTGCTTGCTGTTGCAGCTTATTACGATTATGAAATCTAGCAGATGGATATGAAAACTGCCTTCCTGAATAGATATCTTGAGGAAGATATCTATATGGAGCAGCCTATGGGTTTCATGTCCGGTGATGGTGATCACAGAGTTTGCAATCTGCAAAAGTTTATATACGGATTAAAGCAAGTTTCTCGAAATTGGAATCATCATTTTGGTGAGGCAATCAAATCGTTTAATTTCATAAAAAATGAAGAGAAACCTTGTGTATACAAGAGGGTCAGTGGGAGGGTGATCACCTTCCTCATATTGTACGTAGATGACATTCTCCTTATTGGAAATGATATTCCCATGCTGACCACAGTCAAAAGATGGTTGTCCAAAAAATTTTCTATGAAAGATCAAGGAGAAGCATCCTATATTCTTGGAATAAAGGTCTATAGGGATAGACCTAAACGGATGCTTGGCCTGTCACAAAATCTCTACATAGAGAAGGTGCTGAAGAGATTCAGCATGAAAAACTTCAAGAGAGGTCTCTTATCTCTTAGGCATGGTATTAGTCTCTCCAAGATGATGTATTTGACCACATCTGTGGAGATGCAGTGCATGAGTAGGATTCCTTACGCTTTGGCTATAGGGAGCCTCATGTACGTCGTGCTATGTACTTGACCTGATATTGTCCTTGCTGTGAGTGTCACAAGCAGGTATCAGTCGAATCCAGGCAAAGAGCACTGGATAGCTGTGAAGAATATCCTTAAGTACTTAAGAAGGACTAAAGATTTGTTCTTGGTCTTTGGAGGGGATTTTGAGTTACGAATTGAGGGTGTATTCTTGTTCGATATATTCGAAGGTTTCTGAATATACGATCAATGGAGGCTGAATATACTGTAGATGTGTAGGATGAATTCTGGCTCTAATATTAGTTATAGAATTAGATGTCATGCCATGACACAATACTGCAAAGATAATGGCACCATAGCTCTTGCTAAGGAGCCCAAGGTCTCACCAGAAGTCCAAACACATAGAGCAGCAGTATACGCGACTACCTCATATCAAGGTACGAAGAGTAGACTCCACGGATAACATGACGGATCCACTGACTAAGCAGTTGAGCCAACCGAAAATGAAAGTCCACCTTAAAAAAATGGGACTTAGATTTATGGCCAATTGGCTTTAGTCCAAGTGGGAGATTGTTAGATGTATGTCCTAGAAGTCAATATGGCTGACACATTGTAATATATTTAGAGCATAAATTTATACTTAATATATTGATATGATTAATAAAAGGGGTAAGTTTTTTTTCATTCAAATGTAATGTGTCTTTGAATCATCCATAAAATTAGTTTCGATACATATTCTCAAAGTATTGAGAATTAGAGACGTATTGAATTCCTAAAGACTCCTGATCATAGGATCATCATGAGGGCGATGATAGATCCAGATAGACTGATGCACAAATCACTTCCTTTGGGATAGATGGGTCTCTAATCTACTATGTAGAGACACAAGGCGATAAGTGCGGGTGGTTGTTTGAGAACGATTGGCACTGAACGTGATCATACGAGAGATCACTTGGATTTCTATTCAATCGTCAGTGATTGTCTCGATGCTGTAGTTGTGTGACTGGTCCTTTGACTTGAGATGGTACTGCTACTCACAGTGAGCTGCTGGAGTTTGATTGACATATAAATATGGGTCTCAATGAGCCTTGTAGTGGATGTTGACAATAGTTGGTCCACTGTAGGAGTGGGGTGCGCATCAAGATAGGATCTATCGACCTTGATAGAGAGGAGTAGCCCTATGAGATTTGAGAAGCTAAGTCTAAGAGTCTGTGGCCACAGCAGTGTGATTAATGAAAAAAATTTTTCATAGAAGTCACAACTAGACTTGAGTTAATCAATCTATCATATGACTGGTGTTAAGGTTTGACGATTTATACATGATCTATCATTTAGTCGGGACTTATAATAGAGGGACTAAATCACACGTTAACTACACTTAGAGGTTTATTTCAGTTCTATTGGATTACCACTGAATACTGCTAGGTATCACTGATGGATTGTAAGAGCTCACTAGAGTTGTTTTGGATAAACAATCTTTGATTGAGTTAGAGTGAAATTATTCTGACCCATTGAAAAGAGTTTTAATGATATGATAATAGGGATCATTGTATATCTCACTATCAGATAGAATTGAACATATAAGGTCACACAACAAAGGGATTAGGCCTAGAATAAGTAATTAAGCTTATGAAGTGTCAATTAGGTTTAGAAAAACCCATTGGGTTCATGGTAACCTTGCTAGCACATGGTTGGACTCAATTCCTCTTTCTGTTGGGATTACTTGTTTGATAAGTTAATTCTAACTTGATTATCTGCTAATAACCTTCATGAATAAGATTCATAAGACTTCAATTATTGGGTGTCTAAGGTTATGGATCACATAAATTAAGGGTGCAAGTCCCTTATGAATCTTCTTGATAGTTATTATGGGGTGCCATTTTGATTTGATCAACTTGGATGTGTCCATTAATTAGAGGGCCTTTGGTTTTCATATGAAGTATCTCTTGGGTGCAAAAGAGGGTGTCTAATTATGGGTGCAAGGGCTCCAATAGTTGGCGCTTGATGGGCTTCCTAATGTAAGTTGGATAACTTAAGTTAATAGGAATCATAATGCAAGTAGAACTTGGATTATATGATTGAATAGGATTCAATCCTTATGCCTATTTAAAGGAACCTCCCCTAAGGTCCCTAGAGCATCAAAACCAGCAGCCCCTCACACCCAAAAGCTCTCCCCACACCCTCTCTTCCTCTCCCTTTCTCTTCTCTTGGGTGTTCTATACACCCCTTCCTTGGGATGCACGTCCCAAGGAGTTTCATTCCCAAAAGAGTTTGGGTTCCTCTTCCTTATTGATTTCTAGCATCTGATAGCAGTTCATAGCAAAGAGAAACTCTAGAGAAGATGAGAAGAAAAAGATCAAGGAGAAAGATCAAGTGTTGATCATGATCCAGATTTCGTTCAGATTCAGCAGGTTGAATTTTGAAGAATAAAAATTCAGATTATAGAGGACTGTTCCAGGCTGATCCTGAGTAGATACTCGTAGAGGCCGGACATTTGTGTGGCTAACAAAGTACCTTGTCTCTTCTAGATCCAGTTTTGAAGAAAGAGATTGCGAAACATGTATGTGATTTGATCACAATCTGAATTTCAGTATATATCAATTTCAACATATGAAATAGATCCATGTGGTTTTATATTTTTATACATATATAATTCAGATTAAAATTATTTTAATCTTATTCTCTGCTGTAGTGTTTAGAAAATAAAATTTTGAAACATACATGCATGCACCAAACCCCGAATTCCAACATAGATCATGGCCCATCCCTTAAAGTTATAGACTAGTTAAAATTATTTAGATACACAAACCAAAAAATCTATGATCGATTTTCAAGTATAGCCTATCTCACTGAGCATGGGTCATATCTTTATATCATGATCTATCTCACGTAGTCATAGGCTATTCAAAGACTTGTATCATATATAAAATAAATCAAAGATATAAAATAAAAGAAAGAACGCTAAGTCTTTTATTGTGTAATAAGATGAAAATACAAAAGATGAAGAAATAAAAATACTATCATTACAAGTAGTCTAGTGATTTCCTGAGGTGTGATGTCTAGCTAATCATCAGAAGATTCTTCACCATGATCTACATTTTGAACTCTAGAGATTCTTTTTTTGAGACTTGGAGAAGACTTTTAGTAGCATGAGGAAGAGATTTGGTGGAGAATAGGCTGAGGGAAGTGGCTTTGGAAGAGGTTGGAAGGTGAAAGAGGGTTGCTAAAATTTTTAGGCTGCAATCTGCAGGGCTAAAAAGAGAGAAAGATTTGGAGGACTTTTTAAAGACTTTTGGATGTAAGATTTTTATGGTTTGTAGGGGACTAATAGAGGTTTGGGATAGCAGAGTTTGAGAAAAAAAGATTGTACCTATGGCTTATTAAAAAAATCTAGAAAGATAGGATTGGCATAAAGAAGGGCTGTGGTGTGGAACCTAAGGCTATGGGGATTTGGACATGAGGAAGGCTTGTTGGCATGGAGAAGGCTGATGGATCTTTAAAGGAGGCCTTGAGGTCTTATTTATAGAGTGGGAAGTAATCTTTTGGGGTTTGGAGATGTGAGTTAAGAAAGAAAAGTGAGGTGGAAACATGAATAAGGACCCTTAAATCAAGCATCTTGCTTCTCCTCCGTTGATCAATAAGTTGCATTCACACTTAATCTTTATGAAGAGTGAACTTTTTATCTGAACCTTTAATATTTAAGTCATGTTCATACTTGATTCCATATATCTTCTAATCTGGACCCTTGATTGGAGAGGTTGCTTCTTGACCTTTGATTTTTAAGTCACGTTCATATTGAAATGGAAGCTGATTGCCTAATTCACTCAATTTGAGTCTAATTTGAATCGTATGAATTCAAACTCCTAATTACTTATAAAATAGACTAAAGAATATCAAATTTTGATAAATAAAGAGTAATTAAATAAAATTATGTGTCTCTAGAGACTTAATTCAAGTGTTCATCACACCCTCCAACTGAAACTTTTCTCGTTCTCGAGTAAAATAGAAAAATTAGCAATAGATACTAACTTGGCCTTGAATTAAAAGTTAGGTTAGACATCCCTAAAGATAGCTGATACCCGATTAGATTATTGATAAGGTACTTCATCGGATTACTAATTCGACCCAATTAGTGGTTAAGTGTTTATCATAAAAATTATTGGAGATCTTCTTTCACCAACTCTACACTTTACTCTTTAAATTCTTTAACTTAATGTGAGGTGAATTTATTATCTTCTTGTAATTTAATTCTCCACTATTTTTTTTCTTTTTTTCTTTTTTCTCTTTTTTTTTTAAATATTTGCATGTATAGTCAGTGCAATGTCTTAACCCCTTAATCTTTCTAAGTGACTCTTGTAGCGAGTTTTAGGTCAATGATTTCTAAACCAGTTGGATTTAGGGTATTAGGTGTAGAACATCCTTCAGGCTTACTGACTCAAGTAAAAAAAGCTACGAGTTAAGATTGACTCTATAAGAGATTTTTTCATATTCTCACCTTTTGATGTGAACAACAATACTTGCTTAGGCGAAGGAGCCTGGTTACTTAGTGAGAAATATTAAAAATTTATTTTGTTAAGATATATTCTTTTTTATTTATAAGTACTAAAATTTTTTTTTGCATGTCTCAACCTTTTCACCCAACCGCATGAAGCAGATTCTTTATTGAGATAGGTAAGAAGAGGATTTTAGAATCACTCTATAATTTTGTCTAGTTTAATGATTGCTGTCGTAGAGGGTCAAGAATAAAAACTAACTCAAACTATATAGATAGGATGAGTCGGGATCGTTTCCACAGAAATTTAGGATGATTATCTTTTTTTTTTAAGAAAAAATAAAAAAAAATTGATTGTAGAAGGATTAAAAAAAAATAGCAAGAATTTAATTGTAAATATAAATTAATTTATGAAAAAAAATAAGTCAGAGAAATAATCCAGAAATTTCAAATCCACTATGTAAATTAGATTTATTTTTTTTTATGTTGCAATATTAATTCTTGTGATTAAGGTATTAGTATAGCTTATCTCTAAGGGGTACGGATCGTATTAGTAGATCACAACTCATCCTATCAGGGTATAAACTATCTAAATTTAATTATAAGATATAAGATTTAATTTAACATACCACGATCTATCTCTTTGAAGCACGGACCATATCCAGAAATCATGACACGTCAGTAGAGGGTATAGACCGTGTAGGCTAGATCAATACCTCAGAAAAATAAAAAGATATGAAATAAAAATATAATTTTATAGAATAAAAATTAAATATATAAAAAAATAAAAATTTATTTATAGGTTTCATCGTATTTCTGGATTGAAGAAATTTAGCCACGCATCAAGATCTCTAGCTCCATATTCATCCTTTTTCTTGGATCCCTAAACCTCTCTTATTTTTTTTTTCTAATTTTTTTTTTATTTTTTCACTAATTTTTTCTCCTCTCTACTCTTATTTCTAGATCTCCTATTTATAGATAAATTTTTTATCTTTTTTTGGTAGCAAAAGGAGTCCTAAAATCCTTAGAAATAGTATAATACCCTTAGGAATTTTTTTGATCATTGGATCTTTAATGGATCGCCCAGATATCATTAAAAAATGCTGTTTTAAATCCTTCTTACAGTTGGAAATGTTCTCAGCCATCTGATCGCACCTCGGATTGAATTCTAGCTATTGATTAGTGCTTAAAACTTCCTCTTCACAGTCGGAGATGATAATAGCCATTGGATCGAGTCTCAGATGGAATTTCAACTATCCGATCGTGCCTAGAAATCCTTCTTTCAATCGGTAATGAATGTGGGCCATCGGATTTGGTTTTGAATTGATATCAACCATCAAATCACATAAAAAACCTTCCATCGCCTGTGAGCCATGCCAAAATATCATGAAACTATTTTCGTGGACCGCGCCATCGCTTCTGTGGACCGAGCAGCCAGTCCACCATGCATCGAAGATAATAAAATTTATTTTTTAGGGTATTTTGCTGAATTTTTTGCTCCAATTTTTGTCTGAAAAATTTAAAAAAATATGTATTAAATTTTTTATTAATTCTTTAATATTTTGGTGCTTAAATTTTTTCAATTAACTCAACATCTATTTTTCATAAATATGCTATAATTTTATATTTTTCTAAAATTATTTATTTTTATAAGAAAATCTAATTTATTAATGAAATTAGATTTTTTTAGAAGATGTTAGCACTATAAATTATCAAAAATTTTTAAAATAAATATAAAAATATTCTACTTATCACACCTTCCAATTTGAACTTTGTTCATCCTCGAGTAAAGAAAAAATTTAGAATTAAATATCATTTAACTTAAAGTTTCAAATTTTATCAGATAATTTTCAAAAAGAACCACTGATATTCAGTAGAGCGTGAGTGAGGTATGTTATTGGGATATTAATACTAATTAATATGAGAGTTAAGCTAAGAACACTAACTTTTTTCTAAACTTTTTCTAAATTATCCTTATCTTAATCTCCAAATCATTAATCTTCATATGGATAAGTATATTGTTACTTCTATCCTTCATTTATTGACTGATTTTTTTTAACATTGTACTGCTATTGAGTGTCTTAATCCCTTAAGCTTTCTGTTTGACCCATGTAGCGAGTTTTTAGCCAATGACTCTCAAACCAGATGACTTTAGGGCACTAGGTATAAAATACCCCTCGGATTTATTTGCTCGAATCAAACAGGCTACGAGTTAAAATTAGCTTTACAACAAAGCTTCTTTACCCTTCATACCTTTTGACGCAAAACTCAATGCTTGCTTGGGCAAAGAGACCTGGTTACTCAGCATGAAGTACTTAAATTTTTTTTTTTTAATATATGAAGAAATGTATAGTTACCTTACACAAGTCTATAGGAAGTAAACTCTTCTTTGATCCTGGTAGAAAAATTTAAAAATACTCAAAAAAAATTATTTAAGTTCTAAACTTAATTTTTTATTGAGTTTTCTTAATATTTGATCCCTCAATATCTCACAAACTCTCTGGTCTGTACATCAATTTTTTTTAAAAAAAATACTTAGTTTAACTTGATTCTTAAGAATAATTAGATGCTTAAATGCTAAATACTTAATTTACTTGAAGATTTAATTTTTTTTATTATTCTTCCTCCCAACTTAATCGATATTGTTCTCAATGGAGTAAGAAACAATTAAAGGGTGCATAGAAAGAGAAAGAAAAGAAGAGATATCACCTGATCTAGAAATCTTTTCAAAATTAGTTCTCCCTCCAACTTAGCCAATATTATTCTCAAATCTCTACAAAAAGAATGAAGCAAAACTCAATTAACCTAAACAAAATACAAAAAAAGTAAAAATAAAAGCTGAAACTGGGTTGCCTCCCAAAAAGTGCTAAGTTCATCATCTTCAGCCAGATCACATTTATTGACAGGTGCTTTCACACAGAGCGATCCATTATTCTTAAAAAAAATGAAGATCAATCAAAAATAAATGTAAAAAAAATTTGGGTTGCCTCCTAAAAAGTACTAAGTTTCAAGTTTTCAGCTGGACTGAATCCATGATACAGAATCAATCAGAATAAATAGGCTTATGGAGAACCATGGCCTCCTCCTTAATTTTGGTAGGCAACTCCAAGAATGGTTCCAATTGTTGTCCATTTACTTTAAAAGTAACACAATTGCTTGGGTTTTTGATCTCTACAGCCCCATGAGAGAAAACTTCTTTTACTATATAGGGCTTTGTCCATCTAGATCTAAGTTTTTAAAAAGTAAATGTAGCCTAGAGTTATACAAAAGAACTTTTTGATCAGATAAAAATGATTTTCTAAGGATTGCTCGATCATGAAATATCTTAATTCGTTCTTTGTATATCTTAGCATTGTTGTATGTCTCATTCCTGATTTTCTTAAGTTCATCAATTTGTAGCTTCCCATGTTGTCCAGTCTTGTCTAGATCCATGTTTAATTTTTTGATAGCCCACATAGCCCTATGTTCAAGCTCTACTGGCAAGTGACATGCTTTATCAAACACAAGCCTATAAGGAGACATTCCTAAGTTAGTTTTGAAGGTAGTGTGATATGTTCAAAGAGCATCCATTAGCTTCAATGACCAATCTTTTCTATTAGTGCTCACAGTCTTCTCTAGAAATTATTTGATTTGATGATTTGAAACTTCAACTTATCCACTAGTCTGGGGGTGATAGGGTATGGCCAATTTATGGGTGATGTTATATTTCTTTATCAGGGTTGCAAAAGATCGATTGCAAAAATATGTTCCCTGATCACTTATAATGGCTAATCACTTCTAATGGCTCTAAGGATTCCAAAATGAGAGAGGATGTTTTCTTTTAAAAAATTGATAATAATTTTGCTATCATTCGATCTATATGGTATAGCCTCTACCCATTTGGATATATAATCGACAGCAACTAAGATATATTCATTTTCGAAAGAGTTTGAAAGTGATCCCATGAAATCGATACCCCACACATCAAAAATCTCAACAACTAAGATCGGGTTTAATGGCATCATATCTCTTTTTGTGATCCATCCTACTTGTTGACACCTAGTGCAATTTTTACAGTACTCATGCGCATCTTTAAATAAATTGGGCCAATAGAATCCACATTGAAGAATTTTTGCAGTGATTTTTTTGGATCCAAAGTGACCACCGTAGGCTTGGTCATGACAAAAAGATAAGATACTTTTGATCTCATGGTTCGGGATACATCTTTTAATGATTTGATCAGGATATTATTTAAACAGATATGGATCGTTCCAAATAAAATACTTGGGTAAAAAATTTATGTTTGTCCTGAGTGGTCCAGTAAGAGGAAATCCTATCAGTGGTTAAGTAATTGACAATATTAGCATACCATGGTTCTTTGGTCATGGACATGAGTTGTTCATTAGGAAAAGACTTTGCTATTGATGGTTTGTTAGAAGGTGCATCAGTCAATTGAGACAGGTGATCAGCCACTATATTTTTGGTTCCTTTCTTATCCCTAATTTCTAGATCAAATTTTTGAAGAAGTAAAATCTATCAGATCAAACGTGCTTTTGCATCTTTCTTTGTTAAGAGATGTCTAATGGCAGAGTGATCAGTGTATACAATGACATATGACCCAACTAAATAAGATCTAAACTTTTCGAGGGCAAAGACAATAGCCAAGAACTCTTTTTCAGTAGTTGAGTAGTTAAGCTGCACATCATTAAGGGTCCTACTGGTATAGAAAATAACTTACAGCAACTTATTAATTTTTTATCTTAAAATGGCTCCGATGGCATGATCTAATGCATCACACATGAGTTTGAAGGGTTGAGTTCAATCGGATGGGTGAATGATGGGTGTGATGTCAATACCTTTTTAAGATACTCAAAAGAATCAAGGCACTCAGAAGTGGAATCAAATTTGACATCTTTGGCAAAAAGATTGATCAGTGGTCGAGCTATTTTATTAAAATTTTTGATGAACCTCCTATAGAAGCCAACATGTTCTAAGAATGAGCAAATTTTTTTGACTAATTTGGATGGTGAAAGATTTACAATCAAGTCTACTTTGGCTTTATCCACTTCAATTCCCTTCTTTGATATAACATGGCTGAGTACTATGCCTTCTTTGACCATGAATTGATATTTTTTTTAATTAAGCATTATGTATTTCTTCTTATACTTTTCTAAGACCAGTCTTAGGTGATGTAGGCACTCAAAGAAGGTGGAGCCAAAGATGAAAAAATCATCTATGAATATTTCTAGAAATCTCTCGATCATATCAGTAAAGATGCTGACCATGCACCTTTGAAAAGTAGATGGAACATTACATAAACCAAAGGACATATGTCTATAGGCAAAAGTTCCAAATGGATAGGTAAATGTGGTCTTCTCTTGGTGCTCTGGTGCTATAGGAATCTGGTTATAGCCGGAATATCCATCAAAAAAATAATAGAACTCATGTCCAGCTAATCTTTCCAACATCTGGTTAATGAATAATAGGAAAAAATGATCCTTTCTTGTGGCTGCATTCAGTTTTCTATAATCAATACAGACTCTCCTTCCAGTTTGAACTCTAGTTGGCACTAACTCGTTTTGCTTCATTTTGGACCACTATTATCCCTGACTTTTTAGGCACTACTTGAATTGGGCTAATCCATGAACTATTTGAAATGGGATAGATAATTTTATTGTCTAGTTACTTCAAAATTTTTTTCTTCACTACCTCCTTATAGTTGGGTTAAGTCTCCTTTGGGGGTCTCTAATTGACTTGTCTTCCTCTCCTAAATGAATTCGATGTTGGACAATTGAAGGACTGATCCCTTTGATGTCAGTCATGGTCCAGCCTATGGCTTCCTTATTCTCTCTGAGGATAGCAAAAAATTTCTCCTCTTGAGTTTGATCTAGGTCTGATGTGATGATTATGGGTAGGGTTTCTGATGGACCTGATACGCATATTTAAGGTGCTCAGGGAGTATTTTGAGTTCTAATTTTGGTACTTCCTCAATTGATGGCTTGTATATTGGTTCATAGATAGAGAAATTTCATAAACTATTTCAGATTCTTGATTTGACTAGAGATTACAGTCAAAATCTTCTTTTCCTAGATCAATGGTCTCATAGATCTCATCCTAGATCAAGTTTACATCGATGAATTGGTCTATTTTGTTTTCAAGATTGCAAATATTAAGATCAATAGTCATGTTTCCAAATGAGAGCTTCATGAGTCCATTGCGATAATTGATTAGGATGTTGGTGGTTGTTAAGAATGATCTTCCTAAGATTATTGAGATGTGACCTTTTGGATTAGACACCGATTTAGTCTCGAGGATCACAAAATTCACAGGGTAAATAAAATTATCAATCTTGATTAACACATCCTCTATAACTCCTTTGGAGACCCTCACTGATCGATCTGCCAATTGTAATGTGATTTTTGTAGGCTTTAATTCTTCTATCCCTGATTTTTCATAGACCGAATAAGGTAAGATGTTCACACTTGCCCCTAAGTCTAATAAGGTCCTGTCAATGATGATTTTTCCAATGACACAAGAGATTGTCGGAGATCTTGGATCTTTGTACTAAATAGGCATGTGGCTCGATAGATATGAGCTCACACTGACCGCCAAAAAGATTTTTTTGGGAATGTTGGTGGTCTTCTTCTTTGTACATAGATCTTTGAGAAATTTAACGTATGTGAAAACTTGTTGGATCATGTCTAGTAAAGGGATATTTACTTTTACTTATTTAAACATCTCTAAGATTTGATCCATATGGGCTGAGAGTCTGTTGGATCTAAGTCTATTTGGAAAAGGAGCTATAGGATCAGTGGGTGATGTCTCGAATTGCTTAAACCCTGAGATGGATTCTACAAGTGGCTTGAGTGGTTTGTTAATCTTTGTTGACTCCTTAGACTTACCTGGCTCCTAGACTCGGTCTGATCGGTCACCTGCTCATGAGATAGTTTAGACAATGGGTCATCTTGATCTGCAGCTGTATCGATATGATTGTCTATTTATTTTTCAGACCTTAAGATGTGAATTGTATTTAATTGGTTGATCTGGGCTCCTTGTTGTGGTCCTTGATTGTTTTGAGTTATAGGATTAGCCTCGAGTTGACTTGGTAGTTTATCTTTTTCTCTTTCACTCACAACCATGGCTAATTGACCTAACTGTATCTCTAAATGGGTAATAGCCTGAGTGTTGGAAGTTAAAAGCTGGCCCGTGGTCTGCATGAAGTTGTTTAGTGTAGTGTTGGTGCTAGCAGTTGATTTTGCTAGGATTTCTAAACTCTTTTTTAACGAGTTAAGCCTTTGATCATTGCTGAAACCTGATGGGCTATTTGATGATTGAGTGGATCTGGGATTGGGATGAGTGAAGGCAGATCTATTTGAGTTTGATCTTCGTGATCAAAAAAAATTGAGGTGATTCCTCCATCCTGAATTGTACATTGACACGTAGGGGTCATTTGTGGGTCTTTGATAGGCTGTGTTCACCTGTGCTACTTTATTCTTGGTTGGACCCATCAAGAGAGGATATCTTTCCATTGTGTGGTCTGTGGCATTACACCCATTGCAAGTGGATGTTGCAACTTGATTTACTTGGGTGTATCCCTTGAGTTCTAGAGCCTCTATCCTACGGATCAAAGATGCAAATTTAGCTTCTTCAGCTAGGAAAGGTTGAACTTGATATACATTCCTTTTTGAAGGTGTGAGTCTATCGGGTTCCCTAGTAATCTCTCATTGTAGGTTCTTTTCTGCTAGGTCCTCTAGAAATTGTCAGACTTCTATAGGCTCTTTGTTCATGAATTGACCCTGACATATTGATTCTAACATAGTTCTAGAGTTTGGATCTAGTCCTTCATAAATGATTTGGCACAGCCTCCAAGTTTTTATTACATAGTGTGGGCATTGACTCGAAAGATTTTTAAAACGATCAAAGCACTTCCAAAAAGACTCACTAGGTAATTGATAAAATTGATTAATTTCATTTCTAAATTTGGCAGTCTTATGGTATGAAATTTTTTTTTCAAGAATATTTTAACAAAATCCTCCCATAATGCTATGGACTGGTTAGGAAGACTGTATAATCACTTTTTGACTTTGTCCTTGAGGGCAAAGTTGATCAACCTAAATTTTATAGCATCCTCAGTGAGCTATTGGAGCCACATCATGGCACATACTTCCTCAAATTCTCTCATAAAAATGTATGCGTCCTCGATTCTGGTAAATTTGGGAAGCATATTTATGATCTGAGGTTTAATTTTAAAATTAGTATCAGTTTGTAGCAGTTGGATACATGAGGGTTGGGCTGATCCAATTAGATAGCAAAGATCTTTTAGTACCTGAGATTCATGTTCGGATTCACCTATGGTGGGCTTAAGGTCTACTAGACTCGATGCAAAGTTTGGATCTATTCTCACTAATCGATCAGATATCCTTGTCCAAGAAAAAATTTGAGAATTTTTAGTTCTTTTTATAATTTTTTTTATGAGAAGAGAAAAGAGAGATAGATGAGAAGAGAATTCTAAAAATGAGAGCCTAAAGAGTCTTAAATCTAGCGACGATAGAGAAGAGTGTTTTAATTAGGGTTAATGTTTGAAGGTTAGTAATCAACTTATGCAGTCAATTCAAGCTAAAGGTAACCCTAGATCTAGACAGCTTCTAACTGTCAAGGTTGCCTTGGAGCACTCTAGGTAAAAGACTAGCCACTCAACTGACCAGATAAGTGTAAGGTTGGTGGGGGTCCTCTGTTGCTTTTCTTAGACACCAACTGAGTTGGCCAGATAAACGAACAGAACCAATCAAATAACTATCTTCTTTCAGAATGTAGTCTCTGAACCACTTTTCTAGATACCAATCAAACTGACAAATTCTAATCTGGTCCAACTCTTATAATCTGTTTTCCTATTGAGCTCGAGAGTTCTTAGGGGCCAATGTCTAATTGATTTTAAGTTAAGGTTTAGGTCAATGTATTATGTAGGATGGTGGATTGTGGGTCAAGATAATCCTAGATCTAGACAGCTTCTAACTATCAAGGTTGTCTTGGAGTACTCTAGGTAAAAGACTAGCCACTCAACTGATCAGATAAGTGTAAGGTTGGTGGGGGTCTCCCGTTGCTTTTCTTAGACACCAACTGAGTTGGCCAGGTAAACGAATGGAACCAATTAAATAATTATCTTCTTTCAGAATGTAGTCTCTGAACTACTTTTTTAGACACCAGTCAAACTGACAAACCCTAATCTGGTCCAACTCTTAGGATCTCTTTTCCTATTAAGCTCGAGAGTCTTTAGGGGCCAATGTCTAATTGATTTTAAGTTAAGGTTTAGGTCAATGTATTATGTAGGATGGTGGTTTGTGGGTCAAGAAAGGGTGATAAAATCTCTACCTTATCTTGTTTAGGATTTGTGCCCGTAAGATGTTTTATGAAATTATGCAATGCAAGAAGAAAAGGTGGTCAAATTTGATAGTTAGTCAAGAATAAATTGATTTATTTTACTTTTTAGGTTTTATGATTAAGTATCTAATTTTCTAAGTAGATTATAAGGTGTCAATATAGAGATTTTTTTTTGGAAGAAAGTAAGTTTGACCAAGGAACTAAGCAAGTTAGAAAATAGATAAAAAGAAACTAAGAATAAGACTAAAAAAAGTTTTTTTAATAAAAAAAGAATCATACCTAGATCCTTGGCAACAATATCAAAATTTGATCGCTGTTGTAGGCGGTCAAGAATAAAATCCAACTCGAACTATATAGATAGGATGAGTCGGGATCGTTTCCATCAGGATTTAGGATGATTATCTTTTTTTTTCAAGAAAAAATAAAAGAGAATTGATTGTAAAAGGATTAAAAACAAATAAAATAGCAAGAATTTAATTGTAAATATAAATTAATTTATGAAAGAAAATAAGTCAGAGAAATAATCTAGAAATTTCAAATCCATCATGCAAATTAGATTTATTATTTTTTTATGTTGCAATATTAATTCTTGTGATTAAGGTATTAGTATAGCTTATCTCTAAGAAGTACAGACTGTATCAGTAGATCACGGCTCGTCCTATCAGAGTATAAACTATCTAAATTCAATTATAAGATATAAGATTTAATCTAACATACCACAATCTATCTCTCTTAAGCATGGACCGTATCCAGAGATCACGGCATATCAGTAGAGGGTATAGGCCGTGTAGGCTAGATCAATACCTCAAAAAAATTAAAAAATATAAAATAAAAATATAATTTTATTACATAAAAATTAAATACATAAAAAAATAAAAATCTGTTTACAGGCTTCATCATATTTCTGGATTGAAGAAATTTAGCCACGTATCAAGATCTCTAGCTCCATATTCATCCTTTCTCTTGGATTCCTAAACCTCCCTTATTTTTTTCTCTATTTTTTCTTTGCTTTTCCACTAATTTTTTTTTTCTACTCTTATTCTCAGACCTCCTATTTATAGGTGAATTTTTCATCTTTTTCTGATAGCAAAAGGAGTCTCAAAATCTTTAGAAATTGTATAATACCCTTAGGAATTTTTCTAACCATTGGATCTTTAATAGACCGCCTAGATCTCATCAAAAAAATATTGTTTTAAATCCTTCCTACAGTTAGAAACATTCTCAACCATCCGATTGCACCTCGAATTGAATTCTGGCCGTTGATCAGTGCTTAAAACTTCTTTTTCACAGTCAGGGATGATAATAGCCATTGGATCGAGTCTCAGATGAAATTTTGATCATCCGATCGTACCCAAAAATTCTTCTTTCAATCGATAATGAATGTGGACCGTTGGATCTAATTCTGAGTTGATATCAAGCATCAGATCGTGTAAAAAATCTTCTGCCACCCTTGAGCCGCACCAAAACACTACGAAACTATTTTCGTGGACCACACCATCGCTTCTGTGCATCGAGCGACCGGTCCACCATGCATCAAAGGTAATAAAATTTATTTTTTAAGATATTTTACTTAATTTTTCATTTTAATTTTTATCTAAAAAATTTAAAAAATATATATTAAATTTTTTATTAATTTTTTAATATTTTGGTGCTTAAATTTGCTCAATTAACTCAACATCTATTTTTCATAAATATGCTATAATTTTATAATTTTTTAAAATTATTTATTTTTATAAGAAAATCTAATTTATTTATGAAATTAAATTTTTTTAGAAGATGTTAGCATCATAAATTATCAAAAATTTTTAAAATAAATATAAAAATATATCACTTGTCATCTAATCCTACCATTCATTAGATTTTCTTAATAATTTATCCCTCAGTATCTCTAAAATTATCTAAACTGTTAATTAATCATTCATTAGGATGCCTAATTAACTTCTAATCAGGACAAAGTTTGGGTACATAAAGCTAATTATTTTTGATCATACTTGAGGACTCACTCAAACTACTATTAGTTATTTTCTTCCAAGGTTAATTTTTATTGTCCCCAATAGAAGAAGAGAAAAATTTTAAAAAATGTAAAAGGAGGGATACCACTTGATTTGCTATTGTTTGTAGGTTCTTTCATGTGTCTCCATGGGCCCTCTTCGGATACTGATGTTGGGCTCCCCCATCTTGGCTAATCATCCTTATTAGATTTCTACAAAATAAAAAAATTAGGTAAATAAAATAAAATATTGGGTTGCCTCCCAACAAGTGCTAAGTTTAAGGTCTTTAGTCAGATCAAGCCAAAGTCCATATGGTTCATAGATTGGTTCAACCAGTTCCACAGCTTTGATTTGCTCTCCATCCCTTATGCCATCCATATAATACTTCAGTCTCTGCCCATTAGCTTTAAAAGTATTTTTCTACTTTAGATCTTTAAGTTCTACAACTCCATAGGAAAAAATTTAGGTCATAATAAATGGTCCATCCCAACGCGAGTAAAGTTTACCAGGAAAATGTCTCAACCTTGAATTAAAGAGCCATACCATTTGATTTGGTTCAAATATTTTTCTTGCAATGAATTTGTCATGGTAAGCTTTGGTTCGAGCCTTATAGATTTTAGTGCTTTCATATGCCTCGTTATACAGTTTCTCTAATTCATTCAATTGAAGTCTCCTTTTTGATCCCGCATTTTTCATATCAAAGTTAAATTTTTTTATTGCCCAATATGTGCGGTGTTTCAATTCTATCGGTAGATGATAAGGTTTTCAAAAAATAAGCCGGTAAAGAGACATTTCTATAGGGATCTTGTAAGCAGTACGATAGGCCCATAGTGCATTATCTAATCTCTCAGACCAATCTTTTTGATTGGGTCTAATCATTTTCTCTAAGATCTTTTTAATCTCTCTATTGGAGACTTCCACCTATCCACTGGTCTGAGGGTGATATGGAGTGGCAATCCTATGTGTGATTCCATATTTCTTCATTAAAAGCTCAAATTGTCTATTCGTGAAATGCATTCCTCTGTCCTTGATTATGGCTTTAGGGCAACCAAACCAACTTATAATATTCCTTTGAATATACTTTATTAGCACTTTATGATCATTGGTCATGTTGCCATGGCTTCTATCCACTTCGAAATATAATCCACTGCCACCAATATGTACTCATATCTAGAAGAGGAAGGAAAAGGGCCCATAAAATCAATCTTCCAAATATAAAAAATTTCAACTACTAAAATTAGGTACAAGGGCATCATATCTTTCCTCGAAATACTCTCTGTTTGTTGACATCGCAAACAGTTATGACAGAAATCATGGGCATCCTTAAAAAGTGTTGATCAGTAAAATCTACTCTACAGTACTTTTGTTACAGTTTTTCTTCCACTAAAATATTCTCCACAAGCTGATGAGTGGCAAAAATTTAGGATACTTTGAAACTCACACTCAGGGATGCATCATCGGATAATTTGATCAGGACAAATTATGAACAACTCAGGTTCTTTCCAAAAATAATATTTTACTGGGGCAAAGAATTTATTTTTATCTTATTGAGTCAGTAGGATGGGACTTGTCCTATCGCCAAGTAGTTAACTATGTGTGCAAACCAAGAAAGATTTTTCGAAGATGCTGAGAAGAGTTGTTCATCAGGGAATCTATTTCTAATGGTTTCATTGTTGTGTTCTACTAAGATCCTTGAGATATGATCTGCCACCACATTTTGAGAACCCTTTTTATCTAAAATTTCTAGATCAAATTCTTGCAATAAAAGGACCTATCTAATTAGCCTCGACTTTGTATCTTTTTTGGATAGTAGATATTTCAATGCTGCATGATCAGAGTAAACTAAAACCATGGAGCCCAAAAGATATGATTTGAATTTATCTAGGACAAACACGACTACAAGTAATTCTTTCTCAGTTGTGGTGTAGTTTAATTGAGCATCAGAGAGAGTTTTGCTTGCATAGTAGATCACATGAGGTTCCTTATTGAATTTCTATCCTAAAACTGCCCCTACCGCATAATCGAAAGCATCACACATAATTTCAAATGGTAGGGTCCATTCCAGTGGTTTGATAATTGGTGTAGTGGTCAATGCTATTTTCAGTATACTAAAAACATCTAGACAGTCTTCATTAAAATCAAAAGAGTTTTCTTTAGCTAGAAGATTATACAAAGATCGTGAAAGTTTGCTAAAATCCTTAATGAAGTGCCTATAAAATTCCACGTGTCCCAGAAAGAATCGTACTTGTTTAATTGAGGATGGGGGTGGCAGATTCAAGATTACTTTAACTTTTGCTTTGTCTACTTCGATCCCCCACTTGGATATAATATGTTCGAGCATGATTTTCTTGCAAACCATGAAATGACTCTTTTTCCAGCTCAGTACCAGATTTGTCTCCATACATCTCTTAAGTACTTTGGTTAAATTTGGAGACAGCCATCGAAAGTCGGGCCAAAAATAGAGAAGTCATCCATGAAAACTTCAAAAAACTTATCAACTATGTTAGAAAAGATAGCCATAATGCATTGCTGAAAAGTGGCCGATGCATTGCACAGTCCAAACGACATTCTTCGAAAGGCAAAAGTGTTAGAAAACTAGGTAGGGTTGCATGCATAGATTTTCAAACCTTTTTGAAGAGTAGCGGAAATGAACTGAGTTAAACCCTTTAACCCCACATGCAATATGTTGGGTATAAAATACCCACAGCCGAAGTCCTCAGTGGAATCGACTACACGACAACTTCGCCCGGGCTCCTGCGGGAGCCGGGCTCCGTCACCGAGAACTCCAACAGCTTCAGCCGCAAGCAGACTCTGCCCGGACTCCTACGGGAGCCGGGCTCCACCGCCGACATCGACTACAGGACAGCTCCACCCAGACTCCTACGGGAGCCGGGCTCCGTCCTCAGCATCAACCGCTGGTAGGCCTCGTCCGGACTCCTACGGGAGCCGGACCTCCCCTCTGACTTTAATTGCAGGGAGACTTCGCCCGGACTCTCATGGGAGCCGGGCTTCATCCTCGACGCCAACAACTTCAGCCGCAAGCAGACTCCGCCCGGACTCCTACGGGAGCTGGGCTTCGCCGCCGACATCGACTACAGGACAGCTCCACCCGGACTCCTACGGGAGCCGGGCTCCATCCTCAGCGTCAACTGCTGGTAAGCCCCGTCCGGACTCCTACGGGAGCCGGACTTCGCCTTTAACCTTGACTGCAGGAAAACTTCGCCCGGACTCCTACGGGAGCCGAGCTTCATCCTCGACTCCAAAGGCTGCAAGGCAGACTGCGTCCGGACTCCTACGGGAGCCGGACGGACTCCTACGGGAGCTGGGCTCCGCTGCCGACATCGACTACAGGACAGCTCCACCCGAACTCCTACGGGAGTCGGGCTCCGTCCTTAGCGTCAACTGCTGGTAAGCCCCGTCCGGACTCCTACGGGAGCCGGACTTCGCCTTTAACCTTGACTGCAGGAAAACTTCGCTCGGACTCCTACGGGAGCCGAGCTTCGTCCTCGACTCCAACGACTGCAAGGCAGACTGCGACCGGACTCCTACGGGAGCCGGACGGACTCCTACGGGAGCCGGACTCCGACGATAACTTCAGCAGTGAGAAGACTCCGCCCGGACTCCCACGGGAGCCGGGCTCCATCCTCAACGTTAACTGCTGGTAAGCCTTGACCGAACTTCGACGGGAGCCGGACTTCGCCTTTAACCTTGATTGCAGGAAGACTTCGCCCGAACTCCTGTGAGAACCGGGCTCCGTCCTCGATTCCAACGGCTGCAGACAGTCTTCGTCCGGACCTCTACGGTGGCCGGACTCTGACCACTGCCGAACTTCAGCCGACAGATCAGCACTCCCAGGCCACAATCGCGGCCACGATTCTGCTACATTTCCTACGGCAGATTCTGCGCAGCTCCACCACTCCCTGACAGGCCGCAGTAACGATCGCAGCACTGCTCCACTCCCTATGACAGATCCCGCGTGGCTCCATTACTACCTGACCAGCCACGATAAACGGCCACGATCCTGCTCCACCTCCTGCAACGGATACTGCGCGATTCTTCCATCCACTGGCAAGTCACGACGACAAACACCGCCCCACTTCATGCGGCAGACTCCACGTGGCACGCCCCAGCGATAGCCACTGGTCCGTTCCACTACGCTTCGCAGCAAACTCCGCCTGACCCTGGGCAGTCCACTGCCAGACGGTTACAAACGTCGCCATCAATCCGTTGCTTCCTCCACCTATAAAAGGGGGACCCAGATACGTTATTCGATAAGCTCATTTCTTATTTCAAAACTCTGCTAAATTCTCCGTTCGAGCACTCCATTCTTGTTGAGGCAGAGAACTGACTTGAGCGTCGGAGGGTCTTGCCGGAGCAACCCCACCTCCGGTTTAGACTTCCTTTGCAGGTCCCGACGGCGACCGCGACTTCTCCGACTCCAGCTTCTCCGGTGCAAGCAGATTTTTGCACCAACAGGATTGGCGCTAGAGGAAGGGCCGAACCCTCACAGTACCCTTGTTCTTAAAGGAGTGTTCAACAGAGCCGCCTCCGATCATCTCTCTGACACCCACTCCTAATTTTCCCCCGCGAGATCCACGCTCGATGCCTCCACGCAAGGCGTCCACACGACGGTCCACGGCCTCTGTGGCCAGATCTCAAGCTCCGGCCTCCCCTCCTATTTCCCAGCCTCCTCCTCCTCCTCCGGTGGCGGCGGTCGGCGTGGAGCAATTTGACTTGCTGGCACAGCAGGTCAGAGGCCTCATCGAAGCTGTGCAAGCAATGCAGCAGCAGCAACCGCAGGCGTCGGCGCACCCGAAAAGGACATCTCCGAAATGTCAGAACCCGACGGCGGGGCGGGCCACCTGGGCCAGCCGCCCCGTCCTTCTCGGGAAAACAAATCCGAGGGTAGAGAGCCCTCAATCGGACCATGACTCCACCCCTGGAAGATCCCTGCCCCCGCTCTGCCAGAGGACCCTCGAGACTCGAAGTCGAGAGGATTTCCTGGATCGGAAGCTCCAGGAGATGAACCGATGGATTGAAGAACTCCACCACGCGCCCCCCGCTCATGGTGAGGATATTTGTACTGACCCTCCCTTCTCTCAAATGATCATGCAGGAACCGATCCCACCAAACTTCAAGCTTCCCCAGTTCGAAAGCTACGACGGGACTTCGGACCCGGTTGATCATCTGGAGGCCTTCTGGATGATGATGCTACTTCATGGCGCTCCTGACGTCATCTTATGCCGGGCTTTCCCGTCTACTTTGAAGGGAGCAACGAGAAACTGGTACTCGGCTTTGAAGCCGGGTACCATCTTTTCCTTCGATCAAATGAGCCACCAATTTGTGGCCCATTTTGTCAGCAGCCGGCGCCCCCGAAAGGGTTCGGAGTCCCTCATCAACATCAAGCAGAGGGAAGGGGAGTCCATACGGGCCTACGTCAACCGCTTTAACATCGCGGCGTTGGAGGTCCGGAACTTGGACCAATCAGTTGCCATGGCCGCCCTGAAAGGTGGCCTTCAGAAGAATGATCTTTTGTTCTCCCTGGAGAAGAAGTACCCCAGGGATTTTGCCGATTTACTGGCTCGGGCTGAAGGATACGCCCGAGCGGAAGAAGCCTTCAAAATGAAGGATGAAGAGACAGCAAGGGAGCGGCAAGCGGGAGATTCGAGTAAGCCCGCAGTTGAGAAAAGGCCAAAGGAAGCCCGGCCGCGTTCTCGATCCCTTCCTGGACGTAAGAGCGCCCATACTCCACCCCGGGCATGCAGGCAGAGAAGCCCGGACCGCGGGGTTCGGCGGGGCTCCCCACCAAGGAGATTTCGCAACTACGCCCCCCTCAACGCCTCGAAGGCCCAGGTATTAATGGAGGTCAGGGAGCAGCTCCCTAGACCAGAGAGGATGCGCACACACCCCGGGAAGCGCAACCCCAACAAGTTCTGCCTCTACCACCGCGACCACGGCCACGACACAGAGGAATACATCCAACTCCAGGACGAGATCGAGGAGCTCATTCGGCGAGGCCGACTCGACAGATTCATCCGCCGCAGGCCTGAGGGTAGAGGAGACCGGCCAAGAGCCCTCCCACAGCTTGAACCGCAGAGAAGGGAGGAGCAACTCGGGGACCGGCCTCCCATCGGGACCATCGACTCCATCACCGGAGGGCCTCAAGGAGGAGCGGGAAAACTGTAAATGTATCACTTACGATTTCACCTTGAATCTACTTTCCTTTCTACCTAACGTGCCCTTCCCACCTGGCATGAATTTATTATGACTGGATATGATCCCTCCAAAAACAAAGCCATGTCAGGAACAGGAGGAGAACCTTGTCCTGACATGAGCAAAGTCAAAGGCCCGGTTCTCTTAGACCGGATGGGGGGAGAGGCCTTACAATGCCCTAATGTGCCCCCACAGCCATGTCAGGAACAGGAGGAGAACCTCGTCCTGACATGAGCAAAGTCAAAGGCCCGATTCTTTTAGACCGGATGGGGGGAGAGGCCTTACAATGCCCTAATGTGCCCCCACAGCCATGTCAGGAACAGGAGGAGAACCTCGTCCTGACATGAGTAAAGTCAAAGGCCCGGTTCTTTTAGATCGGATGGGGGGAGAGACCTTACAATGCCCTAATGTGCCCGCACAGCCATGTCAGGAACAGGAGGAGAACCTCGTCCTGACATGAGCAAAGTCAAAGGCCCAGTTCTTTTAGACCGGATGGGAGGAGAGGCCTTACAATGCCCTAATGTGCCTCCACAGTCATGTCAGGAACAGGAGGAGAACCTCGTCCTGACATGAGCAAAGTCGAAGGCCCGGTTCTTTTAGACCGGATGGGGGGAGAGGCCTTACAGTGCCCTAACGCGCCCCCACAGCCAGGCTGGTAACGAGGGGAGAACCTCACACCGGCTCGAGCGAAATGGAAGGCCCGGACTCCTACGGGAGTCGGGTTCCGTTCACGACGCAAAGGAAGACTTCGCCCAGACTCCTACGGGAGCCGGGTTCTGCCTACAAGGAAGACTTCACCCGGACTCCTACGGGAGTCGGGTTCCGCCCGCGAGGAAGACTTTGCCCGAACTCCTACGGGAGCCGGGTTCCGCCTACAAGGAAGACTTCATCCGGACTCCTACGGGAGTCGGGTTCCGCCCGCGAGGAAGACTTCACCCGGACTCCTACGGGAGCCGGGTTCCGCCCGCAAGGAAGACTTCACCCGGACTCCTACGGGAGCCGGGTTCCGCCCGTGAGGAAGACTTCACCCGGACTCCTACGGGAGCTGGGTTCCGCCCGCGAGGAAGACTTCACCCGGACTCCTACGGGAGTCGGGTTCCGCCCGCGAGGAAGACTTCACCCGGACTCCTACGAGAGTCGGGTTCCGCCCGCGAGGAAGACTTCACCCGGACTCCTACGGGAGCCAGATTCCGCCTGCAAGGAAGACTTCACCCGGACTCCTACGGGAGCCGGATTCCACCTGCAAGGAAGACTTCACCCAGACTCCTACGGGAGTCGGGTTCCGCCCGCGAGGAAGACTTCACCCGGACTCCTACGGGAGCCGGGTTCCGCTCGCGAGGAAGACTTCGCCCGGACTCCTATGGGAGCCGGGTTCCGCCTACAAGGAAGACTTCGCCCGGACTCCTACGGGAGTCGGGTTTCGCCTACAAGGAAGACTTCAGCCGGACTCCTACGAGAGTCGGGCTCCATCCACGACTTCTGCAGCAAGGGTTAATGGTGGCGAAACCTGACCGGCTAACAAGATCAGATGAAAGGAAGAAGCCCCCTCCCAACGATGTCAACATCAGGCAAGTCAGATGGCAAGAAAGGTTCGGCAGACAGCGATATTAGTGCAGCGCGCGGACGAGATAACGCAAAACGCTCTTTTTATTCCATTTCTGATATACACACTACAAAGCCAGGAAGGCCAAGGAAAGGAGGGCAAAATGACAAAAAGGAAGTAACTACATGATAAGACAGAAAGGTAAAAAGAGCTCTAAGGAGGCCCTGCTCCCTCCGACCTAGAGTTATCTATTCCGCCCCTCAACCAGGACTGCCTCAGATTCTCTATTTCTCCTTCTAGCTCTTTCCTCTTCCGCAGCGCGTCCTGGAGCGCCCGACGAAGTTGCTGGCTCTCAGCCTCCGCTTCTCGATGCCTCTTCCTCAAAACTTCGGACTCCGCCTCCGCGTCTGCGACGGCCCGCCGCTCAAGTGCCAGTTGGATCTTCACTTGTTGCAGCTCGGCTGTCTTCTCCCCGAGGGAGACAGAAATCCCTTGAACAGTGCCTCTCAGGGCTTGGAGCTCTTCAGAATCTTGGGCGGAAGTAAGCTGCACCCTGTTAGCCAGCTGCCTCTGGAGACGAACGACTTCGTCGGCCGTCGTCCGGAATCTCCCTTTATACTCTTCCACCTGTCGGCGCCAGCTGGCCCGCTGCACGTCGTGGCTCATCTCGGCGTCTTGAAGCTGCTTCTGAAGGTCGGAGACCTTCTGCGACCACTTCTGTTCATCATCGACCCGGGCCAAGAGCCGGGATGAATTTCCTTCCAGCTGGCCGATCTTCCTCTTCGCAGCTGACAGTTCCACCTTAAGGGCGCTGATCCTGGCATCTTGAGCCCAAATACGGTCGCTGGTGCTCTTCTTGCACTCCTCGAGTTCCTTTGCGAAGTTCGCCTTCCTCCGGCTGTAATCCATGATCGCCTTCACATGGAGACTCCGAAAGTGGGCGGCCTCAGCAGCGGCTTCAGAATGGCCTTCTCTCGATTTGCGAAGTTCGCCTTCCGTCTTCTTCAACTTCTTCGTCAGGTGAAGGACCTCCTTTTTCAACCGCTGGATTGTCGATTTCAGCGGGACCCCCAGGGGCAAGGGGAGTGCTTCTGCAGGGCACTGCCATCGGAAGGTAAAAGCATCAGGGAACGACTCATTGCAAGGAGAAAGGCAGAAAGAAGGAGGAGGGGGAAGGAGAAGCCATCCACAATAAGAAATTCGACTTTATTGATTGAATAATTGTGAAGACAAACAGAAAGAAAATATTGCGACAAAATAAGGGCACAAGATCAGAGGTCTCAGACCTCAGGGGCGGGAGGTGGAGAACCCGGGCGGGGGGTGCGACCGCAGTGGCGGCAGACGAGGGACCGGCCTCGTCTTCGGACTCCTCAAGGAAGCCGAGGTCGAGATCGGGGAATTTGCTGGCCACCTTCTCTTGGCAGAACTCGAACCCCTTGGTGAACGCCTCCTGACCGAACTGGACATTCAGGTCCCTCATCTCTGCGGAGGCCTTGAATTCCTCCACCGCAAGGGCCCTGGCCTCTGAGACCAGGACCGGAGTTTGCTCGACCAAATGGACGACCTCGGCCTCCGCCTTCCTCGCCAACTCCTCCAAGATCTGCCTCTCCTCCTCCCGGGCTTGCTTCTCTCTTTCCAGGGCCTCTTGGAGGGCGGCTACTTCAGCCGACTTCACTTGGAGGCGGGCAACCTCGGCTTGGCAGCGTTCCTCCGCCTGGAGGATGTCCCTCCTCATGCGGCTCACCGCCTCGATATAGACAAAGAGCTGGTGCCCAATCTGCAAGGATGGATAGAGAATTATGACAGAGGTCGAGTGACTGTGTAAATAAAGATCCGTTTACCTTGAGGAAGGACCCCAAAGAGTCTCAAGCCCGCTGCTCAGGATCGGCGCGGTCGATCCTCCCCACGACGTCGGACAGGATGCAGCCGTCGATCAACCGCCTGATCAAGTCCCTATCGTTGAAGGGATTCTCCGATCCCTCCTCGGAGCAGACGGACTCGTCTACAGCAGCTCGGTGGCTACTCGCCCTGCGAGCCACCGATTTCCTCCTCCTCCCCACGGCGGGTGCCTCCGTGGAGTGAACCCCCGGAGTGGGGGCCCCAGTCGGTGGGCTCCTCGAGGAGACCCGGGGAGCCACTGGCTCGGCATCTGAGGGAATGTTGATGGCCGGGGCCACCTGGACGGGCGCAGCCAAGCTCGTCTCCTCCGCCCTGGCCCTCTTCGCCGATCCGGAGGCCGCCACGCCCTTTCTCTTCTGAGCTCTCATGCCCCTGGCGAGCATCCGCGTTGCTTCGACGTCCATTCCTAAAAAAAAAAAAAAAAGAAAGAAAGAGAAGAAAGAAGAAAAAGGGGAAAAAGAAGCAACACCGATCAATCAAGAGTCAAAAAAAAAAAAAGGAAAAAAAGAAAGAAAAAAAAGAGAGGGGGAAGGAAAAAGAGGTAAAGAGAAGAAGAGGAGAAAGGCAAGAAAAGAAAAGATAAGATGAATACTCGCTGGATCTTGGGGGCTCAGGCCGATGTTGAAAAGAAGCTGCTCCCTCAGAAGATTACGAAGGGAAGGAGCGGGATAAGTTAGAAGCTTCTGGGCGGCCTGGAGGTCGTCCTCCCCTAGGCTGGGAGCCCGGCGGACAGAATCCCTCAGAGAGCCCCAAGGGGGCAGGCCTAGTTCCAGGGTCGGGCAGTAGACGAAGAGGTATTTCCCCTTCCAATTGTGGATTGAAGAAGGGACGCCTTTCAGCAACCCCTTCTTACCGAACTGGAGGGAGAAGTACCACCAGTCCTTCGCCAAAGGATGGCGTTTGAAGGTATAAAAATGCCTAAACAAGGAGAGAGACGGCTGAACCTCGACTACGTGGCAGAGGGAGAGAAACCCTATCAAAAACCTAAAGGAATTCGGGGCCACGGAAGCGAGGGAGATGTCCAAGAAGCGGAAGAGGGTAGCGACAAAGGAAGGAAGCGGAAGCCGGAGTCCGGCACGGAACGCTTCCTGATACAAACAAAAGCGATCGGGAGGGGGAGTGCTGGCCCGGTCAGAGGGGTCAGGTAGCTCCAGATCGTACTCTGGAGGAACTCCATACTGAACCCTTATCAGAAGGAGTTCCTCCGAAGTCGAGGAACATGGAATAACGCCCGGTGCAAAAATTGGGCGAAGCCCAGCCCCAGACGCGGGTTCGTCCACAGAGACAGGGACCTGGGGGTTTGAAGCAGAAGAACTCTCGAAACTGCTGGGAGCAGAAGAGCCAGAGGACATTTTGAGTAGTTTCGAAGGAGGGATCTAAAGGACCCTAAAAAGATGGACTGAAAGGGGAACGAGAGGCCGAAGACTAACTCGGAGGGATGCACAAAAGTAATGACGAGAAAAGAAGCCCCTAGGCGGTGAGAGGAAGGTTGGCACTAACCTATATTACTCTGAGGGACCTGAGGGACGAAAAACGGGAGGCGCCTACGGCTTGAGAAGATGCTCACTGAAGCAGGGCTCTCGAAGAGAAGACAGACACTAGTGAGAACTCAGGAACGGAGTAGGACGCCTAAAGGTGGGAGGACGGGTTTAAATAGACCCTGGGATCCGGCGCCATAATGATCGCAAATCCCCCAGGCCAGTCCACATCCGACACGTGTCCCACTCCCCCTGACAGACGGCTAAAAGCGGCTGACGGTTGGCAGGATCATAATTGCACCGTACCTAGGCCAGTGTACCTGCAGGAATTTTGAAGCGTCCCCTCGTACCGCTCCAATTCGAAAATACTCCGGCACGCGTACATTTAATGCCAAAATATCTGGAGGCGGCAGTGCGCAGGATTCGAAGGGATGGTTCCGGCTGTGCCCATCTCTCTCTCTGTACTTCCTTCATTTGAAATTCAAACTCGAAAGTAGGGGGACTGGTGTTGGGTATAAAATATCCACAGCCGAAGTCTTCAGTGGAATCGACTACACGACAACTTCGCCCGGGCTCCTGCGGGAGCCGGACTCCGTCACCGAGAACTCCAACAGCTTCAGCCGCAAGCAGACTCTGCCCGGACTCCTACGGGAGCCGGGCTCTGCCGCCGACATCGATTACAGGATAGCTCCACCCGGACTCCTACGGGAGCCGGGCTCCATCCTCAGCATCAACCGCTGGTAGGCCTCGTCCGGACTCCTACGGGAGCCGGACCTCCCCTCTGACTTTAATTGCAGGGAGACTTCGCCCGGACTCTCATGGGAGCCGGGCTTCATCCTTGACGCCAACAACTTCAGCCGCAAGCAGACTCCGCACGGACTCCTACGGGAGCCGGGCTCCGCCGCCGACATCGACTACAGGACAGCTCCACCCGGACTCCTACGGGAGCCGGGCTCCGTCCTCAGCGTCAACTGCTGGTAAGCCCCTTCCGGACTCCTACGGGAGCCGGACTTCGCCTTTAACCTTGACTGCAGAAAAACTTCGTCCGGACTCCTACGGGAGCCGAGCTTCGTCCTCGACTCCAAAGGCTGCAAGGCAGACTGCGTCCGGACTCCTACGGGAGCCGGACGGACTCCTACGGGAGCCGGGCTCCGCCGCCGACATCGACTACAGGACAGCTCCACCCGGACTCCTACGAGAGTCGGGCTCCATCCTCAGCGTCAACTGCTGGTAAGCCCCGTCCGGACTCCTACGGGAGTCGGACTTCGCCTTTAACCTTGACTGCAGGAAAACTTCGCCCGGACTCCTACGGGAGCCGAGCTTCGTCCTCGACTCCAACGGCTGCAAGGCAGACTGCGATCGGACCCCTACGGGAGTCGGACTCCGACGATAACTTCAGCAGCGAGCAGACTCCGCCCGGACTCCCACGGGAGCCGGGCTCCATCCTCAACGTTAACTGCTGGTAAGCCTTGACCGAACTCCGACGGGAGCCGGACTCGCCTTTAACCTTGATTGCAGGAAGACTTCGCCCGAACTCCTATGAGAACCGGGCTCCGTCCTCGATTCCAACGGCTGCAGACAATCTTCGTCCGGACCTCTACGGTGGTCGGACTCTGACCACTGCCGAACTTCAGCCGACAGATCAGCACTCCCAGGCCACAATCGCGGCCACGATTCTGCTACATTTCCTGCGGCGGATTCCGCGCAGCTCCACCACTCCCTGACAGGCCGCAGTAACGATCGCAGCACTGCTCCACTCCCTATGACAGATCCCGTGCGGCTCCATTACTACCTGACCAGCCACGATAAACGGCCACGATCCTGCTCCACCTCCTGCAATGGATACTGCGCGATTCTCCCATCCACTGGCAAGTCACGACGACAAACGCCGCCCCACTTCATGCGGCAGACTTCACGTGGCACAGCCCAGCGATAGCCACGGGTCCGTTCCACTACGCTTCGCAGCAAACTCCGTCTGACCCTGGGCAGTCCACTGCCAGACGGTTACAAACGTCGCCATCAATCCGTTGCTTCCTCCACCTATAAAAGGGGGACCCAGATACGTTATTCGATAAGCTCATTTCTTATTTCAAAACTCTGCTAAATTCTCTATTCGAGCACTCCATTCTTGTTGAGGTAGAGAACTGACTTGAGCGTCAGAGGGTCTTGCCGGAGCAACCCCACCTCCGATTTAGACTTCCTTTGCAGGTTCCGACGGCGACCGCGACTTCCCCGACTCCAGCTTCTCCGGCGCAAGCAAATTTTTGCACCAACACAATAGATCTTATTTATTCCTACCCGAGCCTCAAAATAAAGACATGCATATAATCTAAAAATTAAAATAAATATGTGATCGAATCTCAATATCTTTGTACGAGTTAAAATACACCACTACCATTGATCTTAGATCCGAAGTTTCTTGAGCCGCATACGTGTCTGGCCTCTACAGGTATCTACCAGGATCAACCTTAAATCTTTCTTCTTGTGATAGATCCTTCTTCTCCAAATAAGATCTTGATCTCTTTGAATCTTGATCAACTATTGATCTTGACTGCAATCACAATCCTTGAACTGTAGACTTTTCTCTTTAATTATTCTTTGCTGTAGAAGAGACTCTTCTCAACTCAGGCGTGTGGGATGATGGACGCCCAACCCTTGAGAGTTGGAAAGAGAAGAGGGAGAGAGGATGAGGCATGGAGAGGAGAGAGGGAGAGATCTGATTTTCAATTAATTAATTTATTCTAAAATCTTAGAAGACCATCTCTTATATAGAGACCTTATTTTGATTCCAAATCAAGATCCAACCAATTTAAAATGGCTAGTCTTTATCTTATAAGAATTTTTATCTTTTTAATTTGATTATTTTCTGAGAAAATCAGACTTAATTGTAATGGTCATCACCTCTTTTGGTAAGTAGATAGGGTGCCCCACTCAAAAAAGGCAGACTGAGTGGGCACCCCTAATCAAAAGGGATAGGTAGTTGGGGCACCAACCTTTGGCACCCCTTCTAGGGTTTTACACACAAAAGAGGGGGTATAGCCCCTGTCTCTCTCTCTCTCCTTCCATGCCATGACAAGAGAGAGGACAGACCCCTCTCTCTTCCTTATGCCACTCCAAGGGGTTGGGGCTGCCCCCTCTCTCTTCCTCACGCCACTCCAAGGGGTTGGTGCCCCTTGGACCTGCCAAAAAGGAGGCTTGCGCCTCCTCACTTCTTTCCAATAATTTCATGCTTCAAAAAAAAAATATCAAGGGAGAAAAGGAGATTAGTTTGTCAATTTATTAACATGGTCCAATCCTCTTGGGCTTACAAATAGGTATCCAGTTAAAATCAATTCAAAATAGATTTAGATTAGGTTCAAGGCTATGGACTTGATCCAATCCTTATCTAATAAGAAATCAAAGTCCAGAGAAGAATTAGGTTTAACTATGTGTTAGCATGGTTCTTTTAAACCCAATAAAACTTTAATAAATCCTAATCCAATTAAAATTTTATAAGTTTAATTGATTAATTCAAGATTAAATCCCTTAATGTATGACCCCATAGGTTTCATTCTATCTGGTAGTGAGATATATTGTGATCTCTATCACAATATCGTCGAAATTCTTTTTAATGGATTGGAACAATTCTTGCTTTATCTTTTGAGGGTTATCGATCATCAAAATGATGCCCGATGAGTCCCACAATCCATCAGTGACACCTAGTAGTATGTAGTGGTAACCCAGTAGAATGAAAGTATGAATCTCTAGGTGTAGTTATTGTATGATTCAGTCTTTTTATCATGAGTCCCAACTTGCAGAGGTCATGGAGAATTCGTTAGACCCCATCGTCAGTCATATGCTAGATTGACTCGACTTGAGTTCATTTGTGAATCTCATGAAATTTTTAAGTATTCAAACTTGCTTTGACCAAAGACCTTCTGAACTCAGTCTCGTAAATCGCATAGGACTTCTTCTTTTCTATAAAGGTTGATAGATTCTTTCTAGGTACATCCTACTCCTAACAGCGAATCTGAACCTACTATAGCCAACATACACAGCAAGGATCCGAATGATTAGAGATCAAAAAAATATGCAATCAAGCTCAGTAACCTCGTTGTGAATAGCCGATGACACAGCAGGTCAAAGAACCACTCACACCACTATAGCATCGAGATAACCACTGTTGAGTGAGTAGACATCCAAGTAGTTTCTCATGTTGGTTATGCTCAGTGCAAGTTGTTCTCCAACAACCACCCACACTTTCACTCCAGTATCCTTACACTGCAGATCCGAGACTTATCTGTCTATAAGAGAGGTGAATAGTATATCGATCTTAAATGGATTGATCACTATCCTCTGTGATAATTTTTTGATCAAAAGTATTTAAAAATTAACCACTAATTAATGTATGTCTCAAATTCTCAACACTTTAAGAATATATAAAAATTATCTTTGTTAATTTCTAGGATAAATCATGGATGCATAAACATGAATGAAAAAAAAAGTTTTTTATTAATATAAAAATATTATAAGTATAAAATTAAGCTCTGAAATTATAAAATATATCAGCCAATAATTTACTTCTAGGACGTACATCTAACAAACTCTCACTTGACCTAAAGCCAATTGGCCATATATCTAAGGCCCATCTTCTCAAGGTGAGCTTCGATCTTTTGTTGGCTGAGAAGCTTGGTCAGTGAGTCCACCACATTTTGCACATAGTCGACTCTCTATATCTCGATAAATTTTTTCTCGAGGTATTCGCATATGATATAAAATCATCACTCTGTATGCTTGGACTTCTGATGAGATCTGAGCTCCTCAGCGAGGGCTATGGCATCGTTGTTGTCGCAATGTAGTATAATGACATCTGATGGCATTATACTTAGCTCCACAATAAAATTTTTGAACCAAAAAGCTTTCTTAGCAGTTTTAGAGGTGGCGATGTACTCGACTTCTGTTGGGTATAAAATCCCCCCAGCCGAAGTCCTCCGCAGAATCAACGGCTCCGCCAACAAGGCCGACCTCAAAAGAAGTCTCAACCTCAAAAGAAGTCTCAACCTCAAAAGAAGTCTCCGCCCGGACTCCTACGGGAGCCGGGCTCCATCCTCAACTTCGATCGCTGGTAAGCCCCCGTCCGGACTCCTACGGGAGCCGGACCTCTCCTTTGACTTTAATTGCAGGGAAATTCCGCCCGGACTCCTACAGGAGCCGGGCTTCGTCCTCAATCCCAACAGCTGCAAGCAGCCTTCGTCCGGACTCCTACGGGAGCCGGACTCCGCCGACAACGTCAACCGCAAGAAGTCTCCGCCCGGACTCCTACGGGAGCCGGGCTCCATCCTCAACTCCGATCGCTGGTAAGCCCCCGTCCGGACTCCTACGGGAGCCGGACCTCTCCTTTGACTTTAATTGTAGGGAAACTCCGCCCGGACTCCTACGGGAGCTGGGCTTCATCCTCAATTCCAACAGCTGCAAGCAGCCTTCGTCCGGACTCCTACGGGAGCCGGACTCCGCCGACAATGTCAGCTGCAAGCAGCCTTCGTCCGGACTCCTACGGGAGCCGGACTCCGCCGACAACGTCAACCGCAAGCGGACTCCGCCCGAACTCCTACGGGAGCCGGGCTCCATCCTCAACTCCGATCGCTGGTAAGCCCCCATCCGGACTCCTACGGGAGCCGGACCTCTCCTTTGACTTTAATTGCAGGGAAACTCCGCCCGGACTCCTATGGGAGCCGGGATTCGTCCTCAATTCCAACAGCTGCAAGCAGCCTTCGTCTGGACTCCTACGGGAGTCAGACTCCGCCGACAACGTCAGCTGCAAGCAGCCTTCGTCCGGACTCCTACGGGAGCCGGACTCCGCCGACAACGTCAACCGCAAGTGGACTCTGCCCGGACTCCTATGGGAGCCGGGCTCCATCCTCAACTCCGATCGCTGGTAAGCCCCCGTCCGGACTCCTACGGGAGCCGGACCTCTCCTTTGACTTTAATTGTAGGGAAACTCCGCCCGGACTCCTACGAGAGCCGGGCTTCGTTCTCAATTCCAACAGCTGCAAGCAGCCTTCGTCCGGACTCCTACGGGAGCCGAACTCCGCCGACAACGTCAGCTGCAAGCAGCCTTCGTCCGGACTCCTATGGGAGCCGGACTCCGCCGACAACGTCAACCGCAAGCAGACTCCGTCCGGACTCCTACGGGAGCCGGACTCCGATCGCTATCGAGCTTCAGCCAGCAGATCTGCACTCCCGGGCCACAATCACGGCCACGATCCTGCTCCACTTCCTGCGGCAGACTCCGCGCAGCTCCATCACTCCCTGACAAGCCGCAGTAACGGTCGCAACACTGCTCCACTCCTTGTGACGGATCCCATGCCCACGCGGCTCCATTACTACCTGACAGGCCACGATAAACGACCACGATCCTGCTCCACCTCCTGCAACGGATATCGCACGATTCTCCCATCCGCTGGCAAGATGCGACAGCATCCGCGCCCCACTTCCCGTGGCAGATTCCACGTGGCACGCCCCAGTGATGGCCACGGGTCTACTCCACTACTCTTCGTAGTAGATTCCTCCTGACTATGAGCGGCCCACTACCAGACGGTTACAAATGTCGCCATCAATCCATTACCTCCTCCGCCTATAAAAAGGGAGATCTAGATACGTTATTCTATAAGCTCATTTCTTATTTCAAAACTCTGCTAAATTCTCCGTTCGAGCACTCCATTCTTGTTGAGGCAGAGAACTGACTTGAGCGTCGGAGGGTCTTGCCGGAGCAACCCCACCTCCGGTTTAGACTTCCTTTGCAGGTCCCGACGGCGACCGCGACTTCCCCGACTCCAGCTTCTCCGGCGCAAGCAGATTTTTGCACCAACAACTTCCATGGTCAAACATGCAATGATTGGCTGCTTGAAACTTTTTTAGCTAACCGTACCATTATTACACAAGAAAATATATCTCGATGTAGACTTTCTATCATCGACAATAGTCATGAAATCTGAATCAGTGTATCTCTCAATTTTTGGCTCCGATCCTCTACCAAAGACCAATAACAATTTCTTAGTCCTTTTCAAGTACTTAAGGATATTTTTCACAGCAATCTAATATTCTTCATCTGGATTTGCCTGATATCTGTTTGTGACACTTACGATAAGGACTATATTAGGTCATGTACATAACATGATATACATGAGGCTCTCTATTATCGAAGCATAAGGGATCTTGCTTATGCGCTGGATCTCCTCTGGTGTGTTAGGGCACATCTTCTTGGATAAATGAATGCCATATCTAAGGCGCAAAAGTCTCCTCTTGGAGTTTTTCATGCTGAACCTCTTCAGTACCTCCTTTATGTACATTTACTGTGAGAGTCCTATCATTCTCTTAGATCTATCTCTATAGACCTTTATACCAAGAATGTACGAAGCTTCTCCTAAGTCTTTCATGGTGAATTCTTTTGACAACCATATTTTGATCGATGTCAGCATGAAAATATCATTTTCAATCAGGAGGATGTTATCCACGTACAATACGAGGAATGTGATAGCGCTCCTACTGACCCTTTTATACACACACAGTTCTTCCTCATTTTTTATGAAATCAAACATTTTGATCATATCATTAAAGTAAGTGTTCTAACTCTGAGATGCTTGTTTGAGTCCATATATAGACCTTTGCAGCTTGCAGACTTTGTGATCACTATCACTGGATGTGAAATCCAAAGGCTACTCCATATAAATATCTTCCTTAAGATATCTATTTAGAAAGATAATTTTATATCCATCTGTCAAATTTCATAATCATGAAAAGCTACTATCGCAAGCAGAGTACGGATGGATTTCGACATGATCACAGACAAAAAGATTTCATGATAGTCAATGCCTTTGCATTGACTATAACTTTTTATGACCATCCTCGCCATATAGGTCTCTACCTTACCATCTGATTCAATTTTTTTTTTTATAAATCTATTTATACCCAATAGGTACAATACCTTCAGGTAGATCTACTAAGGATCAAAACTGGTTGGAATACATGGAGTCAATTTCTAATTTCATTGCTTCCATCCATTTCTCAGAGACAATATCTAACATTGCTTTATCATAGGTCTTGAGATCATTCCTAATGTCCCTATCTCCCACAAAGAATGCTTCCTCTAAATCCTCTGTAAGAATACCTAAGTACTTTTCAGGAGGACGGGAGATCCTACTTAATCTACATGGTGGAAGAGGTACCACATCTACTAACTCACTACTAGGTTTAGATTTTTGGACTCGATGCTTTTCAGAGACTTTCTCTTCGAGCTCAATCTTCCTCCCACTGCCTCTATCTTGGATAAACTCTTTTTCTAAGAAGACGGCATGATGGCTTACAATCACATTGTGATCCTTAGGAAGATAGAAGTAGTATCCCATAATTTTCTTAGGATACCCTATGAAGCAAGTCCTAAAAGATCTAGCCTCTAACTTGTCCACCTGTTGTCGCTTGACATAGGTCAAACATCTCCAAATCTTGAGATATCCAAGAGTTGGATTTTTACCATGTCATAACTTGCATGGTGTGGTAGGAATAGATTTCGAGAGAATTCGATTCAAAAGATAAATTGTAGAAAGTAATACATATCTCCAAAGAAATATAGGAAGATCTGTGAAGCTCATCATGGACTGGACCATATCTAATAGAATTTGATTCCTCCTTTCAGATACTCTGTTGAGCTGAGGTGTCCCTGAAGGTGTCTATTGTGAAATTATACCATTATTCTTGAGATAGACTCAAAATTTTTTACTAAGGTATTTTTCTCCTCGATTTGATCGAAGAATCTTTATGGATTTTTTAGTTTATTTTTTTACTTTATGTCTGAACTCTATGAATTTTTCAAAAGCTTCAGACTTATGATGCATCAAATATACAAAGCTATATCATGAATAATCATCGATAAAAGTTATGAAGTAGACATAGCCACCCCTGACTTATACATCGAATAGACCACATACGTCAGTGTGTACTAGAGCTAATATCTCATTGGTCCTTTCCTCTTGTCTCACAAAGGGCAGCTTAGCCATTTTTTCTCGAAGATAGGACTTACAAACTGGATAAGACTCGAAAGTCAATGGCCTAAGAAGACCATCATTCTCCAGTTTGTTGAGTTTGTCTTCTTCGATGTGGCTCAGCCTAAGATGCCATAGATACTTTTGGCTAATTCTATCTCTAAGTCTCATAGACCCTATGGCATTCACAGTTTGCTTGTTAATATTGATACTCGCATCTATATGCAAATGATAAAGACCATCAATCAAGAAAGTACATGTAATAATTTTATTTTCAAAATAAATTGAACACATATCTTATTGAAATGAAAATTATAGTTATCCTATGCCAGTACAGATATAAAAATCAAATTTCTACTAGCTATAGGTACATAATAGCAGTCTTTCAAAATTAAACTAATCCCTAATAATAATCATAGAGGGTAGGTTCTGATGGCTACAGGAGCAATCTTTGCTCCATTATCGATCCAGAGAGTGATCTTGCCTTCTCTCAGTCTTCTAACTTCTTCAAGACCCTACATAGAAGTGCATAAATGAGCACTTGAACCAGAATCAAGAATCCAACTAGAAAAAGAGAAAATCATTATATTTGCTTCAATTATGAGTATATCAGACGTACCTTCAGAAGGTCCATCCTTCTTTCTATTCTTGACAGTCGCCAGGTAGGCTGGACAGTTCCTTCTCCAGTGGCCTTCGACATTACAATGGAAACACTTTTTCTTATCGTTAGCCTTCTTTGGAACCTACTTTTTGGGCTTGACCTCATTCTTTTGCTTCTTTACAGATTTCTTTTTCTTGAAAGAAGATTTTCTCTTAGAAAAAGCTCGCTCCATAGTCAGAACTGTACCCTTTGAATTTTTCAAGGTGTCCTCAGCTGTTACCAGCATGTTCAGTAATTCGGGCAAAGTGCTATCAATCTTATTCATATGGTAGTTCATGATGAACTGTCCATATGAATCAGAAAGAGATCGGAGTATCAAATCCACTTGTAATTTCTTGTCCATATTCATGTCGAGCTTCTGAAGCTCCTCAATGTTCTTGATCATTATCAAACAATGATTATTGATGGACTGTCCATTATGCATTTTTGCTCTGAATAGTCTCTGAAAGACTTCAAAATGTGCTGTGCAACTCTACTCACCGTACAACTCTTACAAGTGAGTCAGCATCTTCTTGACAGTCCTTATGTCTTCATGTTGTCACTGAAGATCATTGGATATGGATGCTAAAATATAACACTTCACCTTATTATCCTCATCCATCCACTTCTCAAGTGTGGCTCGTTGATCAGAGGATGGATGAGCTGGTAACACAGATGCATCCTGATCAAGGACATGGATTCGTTTCTTAGGACAAAATAATTCTCAAATTTTAGAACCAGTCTTTCTAGTTTATTTCGGTTAACCTATTGGTATCAATGATACGAGCTAAGGGGTTGGCACTTGACATGATTATCTATAGAGAGAAAGTTTATAGTTAGATGTTTGTACTTATAAAATATTTATTTTAAAAATATTTAAAAATAAACAAAAAGCTTTCACTATTTTTTTGAATCTCCCACACTCCTCGGATGGAGAAATGAAAACCTATATGCGATTGATTTTAAGTGGGTACTGCGGTCCCACTGATCTATATACACCTCACCTAATAGTTATTGGTGAGCATAGATTAACGAGTGGACAACACCTTGTCCATTGCTTCACTAAGCAAGATGCAGCTGGTTTGGTCTCTAAATCCTGTGGTCTCACCTAATAGTTTTGGACATATTTCTTAGTTAAGTCAGACCCATCGTTCACCAGCGGGTGCAAAGCTGTCATTGGGATCCTCACCTAATAGTTGTTAAGCCCAATCCCATCTCTATCTTGGGACATCAAATATCAATAGAGTGATTATACCTTTTCGATGCAATCAAACTACTATAACCAACCGAGAATGATCAACACCAGGAAGGCACCCGCATCTTTACAATGATGGAAGACCTCTAGACTTAATATTTAGTAAGGAGATTTAGGTTTAGGTCTCTTCTAAATCAGTAGATATAACATCTGACTGATCAAATTTAGATCAGCACATCCATATGTCTGACCAACCTAGTCGGTATGGGTGAACTCGAGTGAACAAGCGATCCTGTGTGAAACTAAATCTCTCAAAATGATCAGATAAGTTAGGATGGGTGGGAGTCCCCCTGTTGCTTTTTTTAGATACTAACAAATTGGTCAGATCAGACAACAGAATAAATTAAATAACCACCATCTAGATACTTACCTTAGATATCAAATTGGTCGATTAGAATCAATCAGGTTAACCTATTGAAATGGATCCAAACCACTGAGCTAAATTTAATTTTGAGTTAATCAATTCACATCAAAATATAAATCGATGCGACCAACTACAATAAAACTCAACTTTGAGCCTCTTTGACCTAATCTTAATCAACCATTGATTAGGTTCAATCAACTGCTCAAAATTAACAACGAGTTCTAATCTGATCTAATCAACTGATCCTAATTGTAGTTTGATCACTCGACCTAATTTGTTCAACCCATACCCACATACAATAATATAATTTTTAAATTTTAAAAATAATTTTTAAATTTTATTTCATTGCATGCATTAGTGACTTATTATCTTGAAACAGTTTCAGATCTAAATCTAATGTCACATATCATATATATGAAGTTTTAAATCTAAACTACAAACATATATCATATATATATATATATATATTAATTTTTAGATCTAAAATAAAATTTATACGTATCAAATATATGCATAACCAGATCTAAAATAATAATTAAAATATTTAAAAAAATATTTTTTTAAAAAATAATTTGCATCAAATTAGAAAACTTTTTTAATATAGGGGGTAAATCCTATATCAGGACAATCTTATATCAGTCTGATGTGAATATTTAATCATTATCACTTCAAATTTAAATATAAAATAAGATATATCATATGCATTATTTTTTAGATCTAAAAGATTGATTTAAATATTTTGAAAATAGTTCTCAAACCGATCAATCTTGTGCTAGGATAATTTTTTCAATATAGGAGATAAATTTTATACTAGGACAACCTTATACCAGCACAAGATCAATTTTAAATCATCTAAATTTTTAGATCTAAGATAAAAATTAGATTATATATATCTTAAAAATCGATGGCTCTAATACTACTATTAGAAGATCGGATAGGGTTGCATGCATAGATTTCAAAACATTTTTGAAGAGTAGTAGAAATGAATAGAGTTAAAACCTTTAACCCCATATATAATAGATCTTATCTATTCCTACTTGAGCTCAAAAATAAATACATGCATATAATCTAAAAATTAAAATAAAGATGAGATTGAATCTCAAGATCTTTGCACAGGTTGAAGTACATCGCTACCGATGATCTTAGATCTGAAGTTCCTTAAGTGCACATATATCTATCAAAATCAACCTTGAATCTTTCTTCTGGTGATAGATCCTTCTTCTCCAAGTAAGATTTTGGCCTCTTTGAATCTTGATCAACTGTTGATCTTGACTGCAATCATAACTTTTGAACTGCAGCCTTTTCTCCTTGTTCCTTGCTATAGAAGAGACTTCTCTCAACTCAGGTGTGTGGGATGATGGACATCCAACCCTTGGGTGTTGGAAAGAGAAGAGGGAGAGAGGATGAGGTGTGAAGAGGAGAGAGAGAGAGATCTAATTTTTAATTAATTAATTTATTCTAAAATCTTAGAAAACCATCTCCCATATAGAGATCTTATCTTGATTCCAAATCAAGATCCAATCAATCTAAAAAGATTAGTTCTTATCTCATAAAATTTTTATCTTTTTAATCTGATTATTTTTCAATAAAATTAGACTTAATTGGAATGATTATCACTTCTTTTGGCATGTAGATAGAGCGTCCCACTCAAAAAAGGTAGACTGAGTGGGTGCCCCTAATCAAAAGGGGTAGGTAGTTTGGGTGCCAAGGGAGAGAGGATGAGGTGTGAAGAGGAGAGAGAGAGAGATCTAATTTTTAATTAATTAATTTATTCTAAAACCCTAGAAGACCATCTCCCATACAGAGATCTTATCTTGATTCTAAATCAAGATCCAATCAATCTAAAAAGATTAGTTCTTATCTCATAAGAATTTTTATCTTTTTAATCTAATTATTTTTCAATAAAATTAGACTTAATTAGAATGATTATCACCTCTTTTGGCATGTAGATAGAGCATCCCACTCAAAAAAGGTAGACTGAGTCGGTGCCCCTAATCAAAAGGGGTAGGTAGTTGGGGTACCAATCCTTGGCATCCCTTTTAGGGTTTTACACACAAGAGAGGGGGCATAGCCCCTCTCTCTCTCTCCTTCCATGTCAAGGCAAGAGAGGGGGTGGGCCCCTCTCTCTTCCTCACGCCACTCCAAGGGGTTGGTGCCCCTTGGACCTGCCAAAAGGGAAGCTTGCACCTCCTCACTTCTTTCCAATAATTTCATCCTCCAGTCAGTTATTGTGTGAGTGGATAACAATTTACCTTTCTCATTTTCTGTCACAGTGATGCCTGACTTCTTTGGCACCACCTGGGTCAGGCTGACTCATTTACTATCAGAAATTGGATAGATAATGTCTGCATCCAACCATTTTATTACCTCTTTTCTTACAACCTCTCGCATGCTTGGATTTAATCTACGTTGTATGTCCCTATGTGGTTTGGCCTTGGCCTCACAATCAATGTGATGCATGCAAATAGAAGGATCAATGCCTTTCAAATCAGCAATTGTCCACCCTATGGCCTCTTTGTGTTCTTTGAGCACACCTATAAGTTGGTCTTCTTGTTCAGTGTTCAGATCGGGGGAAATGATTACTGGCAAAATCTCATTGGGTTTGAGAAATGAATACTTCAGTGTGTTAGGAAGGGGCTTTAACTCAAGGATAGGTGGTGCTTTTAGGGATGATACTGGAGGGCTCGATTGGGTCGAAAGTTATTTATACTTTACAGTCCAAGAGGGAGTGGTACTAAAATTAGGTGGCTCTAGAAATGCATTTACTTTTCTGCTATACTTATCATTGTCAAAATCATTGACTCCAAAATGTTCTAAGCATGCCTGTAAAGGGTCTGAGTCCAGCAAGGTAGGGGTTCTGTCCTCTTTAATTTTCTCTAACAAATTGATCTCACCATAGTCAAAAGTGGGTGGTCCCTGTGCTATGCTAAAAATATTCAATCTCAGCTTCTTGTTTTTGAAAGACACATCCATAATCCCGGTCCTATAGTTTATGCAAGCATTGGCAATCGCTAGGAAGGATCTATCTAGGATGATAGGTATTTGGCTAGGGTTGCTGCCTGATTCCATATCTAGTACCAAAAAATCCATAGAAAAATAAAATTCATCCACTTTCATTAACACATCTTTCAACATTCCATGGGGTACTTTAACTGATCGATTTGCAATTGTAGGGTTGCCGTCGTGGGCTTCAATTCTCCAAATCTAAATAGGTCATACACAGAGTTTGGGAGAAGGTTAACACTCGCACCAAATCTAACAATGCTTTCTTAATGGTCAGGTCCCCTATGACATAGGATATGATTGGGATACCAGGATCTTTAAATTTGGGTGGGGTTATCCGTTGAAAGATGGAGCTGGCTTGTTCAGTTAAGTGGACTTTTCTTGGTGTGTATGCCTTGGTTTTTCACTTCTGAGTGTATAGATCTTTGAGGAACTTGGCGTATGTTGGAACTTGTTTGATAGCATTAAGAAGGGGTAGATTAATTTGGACTTGTTTGAACAGTTCAAGCATTTTATTCATTTTGATGCCCTTCTGGTCTAGAGGCAGAGGAGATTCTAAAGCACTGGAGAATGGGGCCTTAGGTGCAGGTGCTGGTTTAATAGGTTTTTCCCTATCTACAGATTTATTCTTCCCTTGTTCAACTTGTTTTGAGGGTTCTGATTTTTAAGTTATCTCTGGCTGATTTATGGTTCTTCTGCTTCTAAGGGTCATGATAGATTTGGCATCTTTGAAAAAAGTTTCTAGGCTAGTGGAGCTCTCAGCCATATACTACCCCTTTGGATTACTAACAAGTTGGTTGGATAATTTGCCTTCCTCCCTCCTATTCAAGGCTGTAGCTAGTTGTTCTACCTAGATTTCTAGCTTTGCAATTGACTGTGTGTGGGAGTGCAAAACTTGTAGTTCTTGCAGAATCTTTTTAAGGATAGCATTTGAAGAAGATTGAGAATTTAGTGCTGATTGTGGGTATGGAGCCAGTTTATAAGCTCCCTCAGTGTAGTTGGATCTAGGTACCGGGGGCCTTGTAGTAGGTTGTTGGGCCCAAGAAAAATGAGGATGGTTTCTCCAATCCAGATTATAGGTGTTGGAGAAAGAATTGTATCCTGGTCTGAAATTATTTTGAGTTTGTGCTTGATTGACTTGTTCATGTATAAACTCAGAGAATTGATGTGCAGTAGGATAATTATAAACAAAATGAGTAGAACTCGAACATATTCAATAGACATCTATCGCAGATGTGAGTGGAGTGCTGGTGGGCATGACTTGCAGTATTCAGTTCATCATTTGAGATAATTCATCCATTCGACTATGGATGTCCATTGAACTACCAATCTCATAAATACTACCCCATTTAGGTCTAGACATGGGAGGGTCTCTCCTGGCAGCAGACATATGATGCAATGAGTTTTTATTTAGGGTTTCAAATAGCTGCCAGACTTCAAGCTCATTTTTCAACATGAAGGTTCCATCACAAGATGCGTCAACCATTTGCCGGTGCTTTTCTGACAAGCCATTATAGAAGCACTGGACCAGTTGTCATTTGGGTACAGCATGGTGGGGGTATTTTCTAATTAGTTCTTTTAATCTCTCCCAAGTCTCATGAAATATCTCTCCATCCAATTGAAAAAAATTAGTTATGGCCTTTCTGATTTGATTAATTTTTTCAATTGAAAAGTATTTTTTAAGAAATTCTCTCTGCAGTTGATCTCTAGTTGAAATTGTGATTGTATCCAAGGAGTTCAACCAATATTTGGCTTTTTCCTTTAGCAACAAAGAAAATAATTTCAACCTAAGAGCATCGTCAGAGAAATTTTAAATTCTATCTATTTAACAAATTTTTAAAAATTTATCTAGATGTATGTACAGATCCTCATTAGCAAGTCCATAAAATGATGGGAGCATTTGGATGACACTTGACTTGATTTCATATTGAACTGCCTCAACTGGAGGCACCTGGATGTAAGGAGAGTAGGTATATGTGGAAAGAGTAAAGTACTCCTTCAACTGTCTAGGTGGATCAGTCTCCTGGTTTCGGTCCATGTTTTTGGGTTTGTTGGCTCTAAGGGTTCTTTCAATTTTAGGATTTAAGGGTTGAATCTCGGATTGCAATGAGCGATGTCCAAGCATAAACCCTACAATTTATACCTTAGAGCAAACACAAGCAATTTTAATTTTTTTTATAATTTTTTTTTAGATTTTTAGGTATAAATAAAAAAAAAAGATGAAAGAAATTCTAAAGATAAGAGCCTATGGAGTCCTAAATTTAAGAAGTAGAGGCAAAAATTTAAGTTAGATTAGATATTTTCAGTCAGCAATCAAGTGTGTCAATCAATCCTACCTACAGATTGTCCTAGATCTAGATAGCTCCTAACTGTCAAGGTCATCTTCGAGCACTCCAAGTAGCAGACTAGCCACTCAACTGACTAGATAACTGTAAGGTTAGTGAGGGTCCCCCTATTGCTTTTCTTAGATACCAACTGAGTTGGCCAGATAAGCGAATGGAATCAATTAATGAACCATCTTTCTTCGGAACGTAATCTCTGAACCACTTTTCTAAATACCAGTTAAACTGACTAATCCTAACCCGGTCCAACTCTTAGGGGTCTTTGTCCTATTGAGCTCGAGACTCCTTACGGGCCAACACCTAATTGATTTTAGATTAAAGACTTGGGTTAATGCAAATACAGGATGGTGGTTTGTAGGTCAAGGAAGGATGATGAAATCTCTACCTTATATTGATTAGAATTTTGCCCTTAAGATATTTTATAGAATTATGTGATGCAAAAAAAAAAAAAAAGATGTCCAAATTTGGTGATTAATCAAGATTCAATTAATTTATTTCTCTTTTTAGATTTTGTGATTAAATATTTAATTTTTTAAATAGATTATGAGGTATCAGTGTAAAGATTTGGTTGATTTTACAAAAATATAAGTTTGACTAAGTTAACTAGACAAGTTAGAAAGCAAATAAAAGGTAGAAAGAAAATATAGTAAATATATTTTTTATTTTTTTTAAATTTTTTTTGTATAGAACAAGAGAATAAAAGGCAAGCTGGAAAATAAAGCAATTAAAGTTAGGACAAAAAAAAGTAAAGCAGCTAACCAAGAAAGTAGTAAATTAAAGAAAGTAGTAAATAGATTTTTTTTTATATAGATTTTTATAACTCAAGGTAACTAAAATATGATCTCTGGCAATGACGTCAAAATTTGATCGCTGTCATAAACGGTCAAAAATAAATCTAATTTACTACTATGTAGATAGTATGAGTCATGATAGTATCCACAGGGATTGTGTTAGTCACGATTGAGTTGGTTAGTTTTAGGTTAGATAGCAGTATAAAAGTTGATTAAAAGACTACTTAGATTAATAAGAAAATAAGTAAATAAAAAAAATAATTAAAGGTTAGATGCAAGTATGAAAATGGATTTTCAAGATCTCAACTATTTTCTTGTTAGACAGCTGGTACTCTTCTTAACATGCTTTGGATTGGTATCTAATCAATAAAGATATAATCTATCTTAGAGAGCACAGTCCGTATCTTTGGATCACGGCCTATCTCTTAAATTTATAGGCTAGTCAAAATTATTTAGATACATAAACCAATAAATCTATGATCGATTCCCAAGCATAGCCTATCTCACTGAGCAAGGGTCATATTCTTAGATCACGATCTGTCTTTACGTAGTCATAGGTTATTCAAAGACTCGTATCATATGTAAAATAAATAAAAAATATAAAATAAAAGAAAGAAAGGAAATTCTTTTATTGCATAATAAGAAAGCAATACAAAAGATAGAGAAATAAAAATACTGTCATTATAAGTAGTCTAGTGATTTTTTGAGATGTGATATCTAGTCGACCATCGAAAGATTCTTCATCATGATTTACATCTTGAACTCTAGAGATTCCTTTCTTGGGACTTAGAGAAGACCTTCAACATCATGAGAAAGAGATTTGGTAGAGAATAGACTAAGAAAAGTAGGTTTGGAAGAGGTTGGAAGGTGGAAGAGGGTTACTGAAATTTTTAGGCTGCAGACTGCAGGGATGAAAATAAAGAAAGATTTGGAGAAACTTTTGGAGGCTTTTGCATATGAGATTTTTATGGTTTATAGGGGACTGATGGAGGTTTAGGATGAATAAGTTTGAGAGAAAAATATTGTACCTTTGATCAGTTAAAAATCTGGAAAGATAAGATTGGTGCGAAAAAGGGCTGTGGCGTGGAACCTAAGGCTATGAGGATTTGGATGCAAAAAAGGCTTATTGGCATGGAGAAGGCTGATGGATCCTTAAAGGAGGCCTTGAGGTCTTATTTATAGAGTGGAGAGTGGTCTTTTAGGGTTTGGAGACATGAGTTAAGGAAAAAAAAGAGAGGTAGGAGCATGAATAAGGATCCTTAAATCAAGCATCTTACTTCTTCTCCATTGATCAATAAGTCCTCTTCACACTTAATCTTCATGAAGAGTGATCTTTTAATTTGAACCCTTGATATTTAAGTCGTGTTCACATTTGATTTCATATATCTTCTAATCTGGGCTCTTGATTAGAGAGGTTGCTTTTGGACTCTTGATCTTTAAGTCGCGTTTATATTGGAATGGAAGCTGGTTACCTAATTCACTCGAATCTGATCTGATTTGAGTTCAATTTGAATCGTATGAACCCAAACTCTTAATTACCTACAAAATAGACTAAAAAGTATCAAATTTTAATAAATAAAGAGTAATTAAATAGAATTATATATCTTTAGAGACTTAATTCAAGTATTTATTATGCACCATTAAGGAGATCCGATAGAGCATCGCACCAAATAGACAGATACTATGGTTCTTTGGTCCGGAATGGAGATCCTGTTGAACTTGATAAGAATAATGAGGATCCGATCACCTATATAGATGCAATGTAGAGGTCTGACTCTGATAAATGATTTGAACCAATGAAGTCCGAAATGGAGCCCATGAAGTTCAATGATGTATGGACATTATTTGACCCACCTGAAAAGATAAAATCCATAGAATGTAAGTGAATCTTTAAGAAAAAAAGAGATGCAGATAGAAATGTGGAGACCTATAAAGTCTGTTTGATTATCAAGGGATATCGTCAATATTATGGTATTAATTATGATGAGACTTTTTCTCCTATGGCAATGCTCAAGTCTATTTGGATCATGTTTGTAATAATAGTATATCTCAACTATGAAATCTGACAAATGGATGTGAAAATAGCTTTTCTGAATGGTGAGCTGAAAGAAAAAGTGTATATGATACAACCTGAAGATTTTACATCCACAGACAAGTTTAAGATATGCAAGCTTCAGAGATCCATTTATGGATTGAAGCAAGCAAGCAGGAGTTGGAACATGCATTTTGATAATGCGATCAGAATGTATGACTTTGTTAGGAATGGAGAAGAATTCTACATCTACAAATGGATTAACAATTTTATGGTAGTATTTTTTATTCTATATGTGGATGATATTCTTTTAATCGAGAATGACTTCTCCGCATTACAAGGAATAAAGGTTTGGCTAGCATCTCAATTTTCATGAAGGATTTGGGAGAAGCATCTGACATCTTAGAGATGAAGATCTATAGAGATAGATCAAAGAGGATGCTCAGATTATCTCAGTCCATATACATCGACACCATGCTAAAATGGTTCAATGTGAAAAATTCCAAGAAAGAATATCTTTCGATAGGTCATGAAATTACTCTCTCAAAGAAGGATTATCTAACAACTCCTCAAGAGAGGGAATGTATGAGTAAGATTTCATATGCTTTGACAGTGGATTCTATAATGTATGCTATGATATGTATAAGATCAGACATGACATACTCACTAGGGGTAGTGAGCAGATACTAGCCTGATCTGGGAGAAAACTACTGGAAGGTTGTAAAAATCATCCTTAAGTATTTAAAAAATACTAAGGACCAGTGGCTCATTTATGGAGAATCTGACTCGAAACTTATGAGGTTTATAGACTCCAGCTTTTAGTCAGACCATGACGACAGTAAGAGTGTGTCGGATTTTATGTTTATCCTGAATGGTGAAGTAATCTATTGAAAAAATTTCAAGTAGCACACCATGACCGACTCAGTGTGTGAGGCAGAATGTATCGCAGCATTCGATACTACGAAAGAAGCTGTATGGATGCAAAAGTTTATCAGTGAGCTCAGAGTGGCACCCTCTCTGGATGGTCCAATCCTGTTATACTGCGACAGCACTGGCACCATAGCTCAAACAAAGAAACTGAAGTTCCATCAGCGCACCAAGCACATACTACGCCGCTACAACCTGGTTTGGGAGATCATAGATCGAAGTGATGTCAAGCTTCCAAAGATCGATGGAAAGGAGAATCTGACCGATCCATTTACTAAAGCCCTCAATGTCAAAGAGTTTGAAGACCATAAAATAAAGATGGATATACGATACTGTATTGATTGGCTTTAGTCCAAGTGAGAGTTGTTGGAAATTGTGTCTCAAAGTCAATTGTCAGCTTGATGATGATTATACTTATTTGTACTTGTATATGAATTATTTGATAAAAAAATTATTTGATATTTTTCATCACAAATATCTACATCTTTAATATGAACTCCTATGTTGTGATGAAGTCCTTAAGACTAATTTAAGTAGAGAAAATAGTCCTTAAACTTATTCACGACCAAATGATATATTATTACTGTGATGATAACGATATCAAGTGTTGGTCATTGTGTGTCATATGGGTTGGTTATCCTCTTAATCAAAGAGTGTAAAGACACTGATATGGCATGCAGTATAGTGTAAGAGTACATTCATATCAAACATGATCAATTATGAAGCACTCTGCTATCAAGAGTAGCTCGCAAAGGGTATGGATATAAGTATCCCTCCGATCTGAGATCACTACGATGACTTGCAACCAACTCACTGTACTTTGGCAGTAGACTATCTGAATTTTTAATTTAATGATGGAAGGTTTTTGGATGTAGTCAAGCACTTGTCAAGTTGGTGCGTGAGTCAAGACGGGATTGATCCCTTCGAATAAGTAGAAGTTAATACATCAGTATATTTCAATTTTGTAAAATCTTGATCAGGATAATCTATGTGATAGATTTTAAAGGTTGAAATATAATGTGGTTGACTATTTCAGAGTTGATAGTTAGACCCTAGGTCATCTTGAGTATTAGGATCAAAGGGATGAATTATACGGTAACCATATGTCTGTAGGTTCTTGAATGTTGCTTTGCAATCATTTGACCTATCCGAATGTCAGATTCTATTGCTAGATGGTTACATCGATTAGTTTGAAAAGTTATTTCTGTGCTATTGGCTTAGATACAAACCTATGGGGTCCCACTCAAAAGAAGTTACTAACTGATCACATGGCTGATCAACGATTGAGAATCATTCTAAGGTTTAATCATCAATTCTATTGATTGTTAGTCTTATGCAAAAGTTATAATCTATTATAAAAGGATTCATTAGTAATTAGATTACTAATTAGCTTAATTTGATTGAGCAATGTAAATTGATTCAGAACTAATTGAATTGGATTCAATTTGGTTTGATTCGATTAGGTTATGAGATAACCTAATTATTTAGGGTGAATGATTTCTAATTTGATCAGAAATTAGACTTAATTAAATTCTAATTTGATTAGAATTTAATCATGTTTGGGATCTAATTGGATTAGGTTTAGATTGATCTAATTGGTTTAACCTAATTTGGTTAGGTTAGAGACTTAATTGGATAATCTTTAAAGAGTCCAGATCAACTTGGACTCTTCCTCACCCTAGCCGACCACCCATGAAATGCCACCCACCTTTCCTAATGCCAATTTCAGATTGGCATGATGGATCTCCACCCTAAGAAGCATTGTCGCCCACTCTTGATCGGGATCAAAAATTTAGATCAATTGGTTGATCTAATCGAATTCAAATCTAATTTGAATACAAGTAAAGATAAGAAACCTGTTCCCATCCAAACACCTTCATGCCTTATCTATATAAACCCCTAATTTTTGTGAGACAACAATTAGAATATAGAAATCATTGAGGCTATGGTTTTGGGGTGTGAGGTCTTGGGTTGGGCTGCCATCATTGGCATGTGAGTATAGAGGAGAACTTTTTCCTCTTGGGTGAGCATCCTAGAAAATTGTTCTAAGGTTTTGGGAGAGAAAATATTTAAGAAAGAAAGAGTTCTTCTCTCCTTCTTCTTATGCCACACATTACTCCTAATCCTTCTTTAGATCTAGAGGAGTCTGGGATATCTGAAGATGAAAGATAAATCAGCCATCCAGAAGTTGTTACGTGAGCTAGCACTCCCGGGATGACAGATCAGCATAGGACTTCGAGTGGTTCACTTGTAGAGGTTGGACATCTTGTGCGGTGGCAAGCAAACTTCAAATCCATGAATTTCAGATGTGGAGTCCTATCTACACAAAGATATCGAGTTCTGAACTTGATTGATGCATAGATGAGATCTATGATCACATATGTGATACGTCATATGTGCAGATTTCATTTTCAGATCATGTACATGCATTATATAATGTTATAGATCCTAGTGTAGGTGTTAAGATTAGATCTTAAGCATGTAGTATAGATTAAATTGTTTAATCTGATTTTTTACTGCATAAATAATTTTTAAAATACATGCTATGAGCCTACCAATTTTCTAACAAATACATGCTATCGGTCTGTCACCAAGCCTAAGACAAAACCTAAGTTAGCCTGCCTCTATCGACAAATTTTTAGTGCAATCCAGGCTAGAAGACAACAACGACATGGCCTAAAGCAAGACAAATTTTCAATCCATGAAATTTTTGACTCACAAAGACAACACATTTGGGATGTGGCTGTGGGCATCCAGGCACGGTCCTAGTGTAGACGACATGCGTTCGAGCATGGTTTTGGGCGAGCGGGCAAGGTCCCTAGGTGCAGGTTCATTCATGTAGTTCACATGCAGGCGCTTGGGACTTGCACACGGGCCTGGGACGTGACGTAGAAAGAAATTTAGGGTTTTAAAAAAAATAAAAAAAAAGGAAGAGAGAGGTGGGGAGTTCTGTGGTGGCTAGGATTTGGAGTTTTAAAAGTAAAAAGAGAAAGAGAGAGATGTGGAGGCTTAGGAGACTTGGGATACCTAGAGTTTGAGGGGGTCCTAAGGCTATGAAAAGGGGTGTGGGGTGGCCTAAGAGAAAAATGGGAGAGAGAAAAATGTCAAAAAATTTTGTAAAGAGAAAGAGAGGGAGGTTGCCAGCTGTTGGAGTTTCGGGAGAGAGTTTTGTAATGGCATAAGGAGGTTCTGCTGTTTCTTCGTTCTTCTCTGATAAGAAGATGGAGCCATTGATGGCGAGTGAGATTCAATCCATAAGCAGCTAAATCAGTCATCCTTGGGGGAGTATATGAAGTCTTTCAATCCAGATTTATATTTTATTTCTTGATCTTATTGTATATTTTCTTTTACTATGTAATTAATTATTTGAACGTTGGAAGGCTACTTTCTTTTTGAATAGTATTGAATATTTGGCAAACATGAATATTTTTTATGATTTTATTCATATGTTCAAGTAGTAGTTTTTCTTATTTTATGGTACTTGATCTCGAATAGCTTATGGCTACATAGAGATGAGTCGTGATCTAAAGATATGATTCATGCTCAGCGAGATAAGCTATATTGAGAACAAAATTATAGATTTATCTTTTTATTATCACTACGACTTGTAGTTTGTAGTGATTTGAATTGCTTTGATTCAAATACTAATCTATGATTAAGGACGGATTTGAAAAACCTAAGGCACTTTCTTCCATTTGATTTTTCTAAAATTTTATTTTGATCAACTTATTTCTTTTGTCTTTCTCAAAACCTTGAAATTCTTAAACCTTCACCATATATTTTAATTTGAACACAACTCAGCCCATTGTTCCCTAAGGATTTGACATCTGATCTCACTTTATTCTCTATAATAGTTGAGTCAGATTAAATTATTATTCTTTGGTGCTTGTGATCGCATTCAAATTTTGGCACCATTGTTTGGATCATTGGCATGGTTGTTTTAACATTTAAAAAAATTAATTTCTCATAATACATATAGTGACATTAGAGACAAAAATAAGATAAAAAAATTATTTTGCTTAGACATCTTGTTTGTTGCATTGCATTCTCATAACACATCTTAAGGATACAAACCCTAACATAAGATAAGATAGAGATTTCATCACCCTTCCTTATCCCACAAACAAGAGTCTTTCATTTTGCATTGACCTAATCCTAATTAAAATCAATTAGATGTTGGCCTCTAAGGAATTTGAGCTTATTAGGATAAGAGAACCTAAAAGTTGGACTGGGTTTGGAATTGATCAATTGATTGGTGTCTAAAGAAAGTGGTTCAGAGAATTAGTCCTAAAGAATAGTGGTTATTTAATTAGGACCGTTACGAGAGCAAGGGGAGCCTTTCATCAATTTTACACTTATCTAGTCAATTTGGTTAGTTGATTTCGTACTTGGAGTACTTGAAGGTGACCTTGAAATAGTTAGGAGTTGTCTAGTTCTAGGTTAAACTTTAGCTAGAGTCTATCTTTTATGTGAAACTTGTTTGCATTTAAAATCATAAAAAAAAACTAAAAATATTCTTCTCATCTATCTGTTAGTTTTAGGTTTCTTTAGATTTCTCACCTCTAGATTTTTCGTTCCTCTTCCCTTTTCTATAAAAAGCAAAAAAAAAGTTAAAAAAAAATTTAAGATTCTTTTGATTTAGAACTCTTGGTTGCATACTTGGCCGTCGATCTTTACAATCAGAATTACAACCATTAGACCAAAAAATTGAAAAGACTCTCAGAACTATTCAATCTAGGAATATGACTGAACATGGTGAACCCAACTCTTCTTATCAATTAAAAGAGTATTTCACTCCATCCTCATATATATATTCTCTTTGTATTCACTCCTTGTGGAGGCCTCCCAATATGAGATTAAGTCTAGTGTCATTCAAATGTTGCTTTCTTTCTATGGACTTAGTAATGAGAATCCATATAAATATCTAGATGAATTTCTTAAGATATGCTCCACTATCAAAATCTAGAATTTTTTCGATGATGATCTTAGGTTGAAATTATTTTCTTTTTCGCTCAAAGATAAGGTCAAATATTGGCTATATTCATTAGACTTAGTGACCATTTCAACTTGGAACCAACTTCAAAGAGAATTTCTCAAGAAATACTTTTCAATTGAAAAAATTAATTAAATTAAGAAAGCCATCACTAATTTTTTTCAGAAGGATGGAGAATTGTTTCATAAAACATGAGAGAGACTTTAGGATCTCATTCGTAAATGTCCACACCATGCTATCCCTAAATAGCAATTAGTTCAGTGTTTCTATGATGGATTATTAGAGAAACATCGATAAATGGTTGATGCCTCATATGGAGGGACATTCATGCCAAAAAATGAGGATAAGGCATGGCAATTGTTTGAAACCCTTAGTAAAAATTTCTTGCATTACATGTCTGTCTCTTGTAGTGAAAAACCCATATTTGTCCAGAAGAGAAGTGGAATCTATAAAGTCAGAAATTCCATAGATATTCATAGTAAAGTCGATGAGTTGTCCCAAAAACTAGATCGCCTATTGAATATCGGACACTTTTCTGCTCCATCCTTTCTTGCTCAAGATATTTGTGCTTTATGTTCGAGTCACACCCATTGTGTGAGTGAATGTCCAGCCGCATCCCAATTTTTTGAGTTTGTACAAGAGCAAGTTCAGCAAGCCCAAATACAAACTGCTTATAGACCAGGGAATAACTCATTTTCTAATACAAACAATCCAGTTTAGAGGAACCACCCTAACTTTGCTTGGATACAACAATCCATTGCTAGGCTCTCAGTCCAAAGAGCAAGTTATCCCAACAGAGCTTATAAACCAGCTTCTTACCCACAGTATGCAAACAATCTACAACTTTCCCCTAACACGGCTTTTAAGGAGAAGGTACTGCAAGCTCTGAAAGGGTTGAAAATGAATATCTAGTCCTCTATTCCCACATGCAGTCTATCACCAAGCTAGAGATCTAGATAGGTCAACTAGCTATAGCTTTTAATAGGAGGAAGGAAGGAAAACTACCTAGCCAGCCCATAAGCAACCCAAAAGGGCAATACATGGCTGAGAGCTCTAATGCCCATGAAACCTTTCCTAAGCAAGCTAAATCTATAATGACTCTTAGAAGTGGAAAGTGTTAGATGTGTGCCCTAGATGTCAGATCGGCTGACACATTCCTGTACAGATCTAAGGGCAAATTTATAATTTTAACTATAAATGAATAAAAGGGTTATTCTTCTATCACATTGTGTACATTGTGTCTGTGATACATCCTTTGAGTTAGTAGAAATATAAATTCATATTTTCAAGAGTTGAAAATTTAAGGCATGAATTTACATAACTAACTCATAAACAGCTCCTGACTATAGGATCATCATGAGGATGGTGATCGATCCGGAAGGTTGGTGTACGATCGCTTCTTTAAGATAGATGTGTCTTGAGTTTACGATGTGGAGATATCAGAGTGAGAGTACAGATATTCATTGAGAATGAGAGTACTGAGCATGACCATATCAAGCAGTCATAAGGAAGTCTACCTTCTCGTCGATGACTAGCTCGATGCTGCAGTTGTGTGTCTAGTTCTTTGACCTGAGATGTATTGACAGTTCATCTTGAGTATGTTATAGTTTGACTACATCATAACTCAATCTCCTAGTCATTCAGAATCTTAAGGTATATGTTGGCTATAGCATATTCATTATAGGAACTAGGTCGCACCAAGATGGGATCTATCAACCTCGGTAGATGAGAGGAGTAATCCTATGATAATTGAAAGATCGAGTCCTTAAGCCCATGCCCATGGCAGAGTAAAATAATAGAAAAGAGTTTTCCATTAAGATTTCACATCGAACTCGGATCGATCGATTAACTCATATGACTGATGTTGGGTTTGACGAGTTCACCTTAACCCTAATTCAGTCGGGACTCATGATAGAGAAACTCAATCACACAGATAACTACATCGAGAGGTTCATCTTCAGTTTTGATGGATTGCCACCACATACTGCTAGGTATCACTGGTAGATTTTGAGAGCAATTAGAATGATATTGATGATCGATCATTCTAATTGTTTGAATCAGAAGAGTTCTGATCCATCGAAAGGAGTTTCGATGATGTTGATGATGAGATAACGACATGTCTCATTACCATACGAAATTGAACCTAACTGGGTCACACAAATAAGGGTTAAGATTTGGATGTCATCAATTGAGCTAACTCAATTGATTTGGATTAGATCCAATTAGGTTCAAGAAAATCGTGCTAGCACACGATTGAGCCTAACTTTTTCCCCGTGTAATCTTTTCTGTCTCTACTGAGCCAAATGTGATTTGACTCATCTAGAGAACCTTGAGAAGATTTTTCTCAGTCTAAATGAAGCTTGTCCTACTCAGAAAAAGCTTGTCTTAATTCATGAGATAAATTTAAGACAACACCTATTAATTTCTAGCACTTGCCAATTTCATTTTAGGACATCTGTCAAAAGTTGACATATGGGTCTTAAACTGAAGAGAGCTCATTAAAAAATTTTTGTGGAGTGTCCACATGCCAAAATCCAATTGAATTGGGTTCCATAATCAGATTATGGCATGAGCCCAATTGGATTAAAGTGGGCGCCCCAAATGGATAAGAACCAAAGTGTCCTGATAAACATGGACTCTTTGGCACCACCTTGATTGAGCTTATCCAATGTTGGTGCCAACTTAGGAGAGAGGGTGGGGTTCTTATCTGATGTGATCAGATGACATCACTCCACCAATCATAATTTTTCCAAAATTTATTAGAATTTTTTGATTGGTTGAATGATGTGGCACTGTGCAGCATACAGGGTCTATATAAACCCTACTGCGCCTAGGGTTTCGTAGAAGAAATTATTCTATACATAAAACCCAATAGCTATTGCCTCCTCCCCTCTTTTCTATATCCTTCCTACTCTCCTTCCTCCCCTCTTCACGTCCAAAGAGTTGGACATCCATCTGGCAAAGATCCAAGGTGTGGTGACGCCTAGAACAGAAGGCTGCAGGACATCTTCGACAGGCTGCTGCTCCAACTTCAGAAGGAGTTCTGAAGCACTTTCAAATCAGATAAAGATCTAATTTTTGGAGTGTAGATTTATGAAGAGAAGATGTTCTAGATCTTACTTTAGTGGATACCAGTAGAGGCCAGACACTTGCGTGGCTACATCAGAACCTCGGGCTGTGCAGAGATCATCTACAGGATAATCAGATTACCCTTGAGGTACTTCTTCTTTCATCATAGATTTAGATTTAATTTTAGATTTTAAATATCAGATAATAAAATTAAATCTAGAGAATTAGATCTAAAATATGTAGGATAAAATTTTTAAAAATTATTCCACCCCAGATTTGATAAAATCTAGAAGATCCTACGAGGAAAAGCGGTTTTCTCCCCTTCAAGTGGTATCAGAGCCAGGTTGTTGGCTCTATTTCAGATCTATTTTAGATCTAATTTTAATTTTAATTTATCTAATATTAAAATATTTCAGATATCACATCAGATATGATAGGATCTGAAATCAAAATATTTAAAATTAAATCTAAGAAGATCTAACATGCATAAGATGCATGACTAGACTAGGATTAGTTGAATCCATGAATGGTCTTAAGTTTTATATTTTAATGAGATTAAAATATGAATTAAATATAATTTATTCTTTATTTTTTGATGTTATAATTATTATAATTAGATCAAAAAATAGAAAATAAAATTTTAATTATTTCATAAAATTGATCTGTTGCATGCCTAGACTAGTTGTAGAATTGTTCTAGTAACTTGTCTAGAATAGTTTTTATTTTGAATAGTTCAATTTAAATTTTATTTTTTAGATATTACATGTGATGTATCAGATCTGAAAGCATGTTAATTAGATTGATTTTTGATATATGAGATGTATGCAAAGCATGTATTAATTAGATCTTAAATTGTATATGTGATATGTTAATTTAGATCTAACTAGTTTTGTAGTTAAATTTATATTTTTGATTAAGGTGTTCCTCATGGCCGTCCGATCATAAGAACAAAGTAGAGTTTTAAGACGCTCTCTTCTCATTCAATGAGATGTTCATATGACGTGTAGGGGTGCCGCACGTTCATCCTTAATCAGAAATCAGAACTTACTTTTCTGCAAAATCCTAGATTCTGAAATCCTAGGATTTATTTTACATACTTTATTTATGAACCCAAACTTAATTAATAAATTAAGCTTATGAAATTAAGTTAGGTCTAAAATTGAGAATTTCAGATCTAAGATATTTTCATAAAATTGGGTTCGAGCTTGGGTAGCTCAATTAGGTCTAGCGATTGATCAAACCGAATCAAGAGTTGGTTAGGTGGGATCATGAAAGCTAATAATTGACCAGCCTAATAGGATTAAGTCTGGGTCAAGGTCGAATCACATTTAGATGTGACTCGATCAAATTAAGACCTAATTTGGCTCAGTGGTTAGAGCCTGGATTGTAGGCTAACCCAATTAGTTCTGGTTCGACAATTTGGTGTCTAAGGTAAGTTGGACAGATGCAACCGACTGATTTTTAATTGGAAGCTACTCGACTCGAATGCATTCTTGTCGAGTTAATGGCATATCCCTCCCATCAGTCTCACTTACCTGGCCATATGTGTCGACTCAGTTCTGATTAGAGGTGGCTAACAATTCGAGCTAACCCATGCCACTAGGTTAGTCATAATTGTTATGATTATGTCAAGTCAAGTTTAATGAGACCTAAATAAATCTTCTTAAGAAAATATTAAGTCTAGGTCTTCCACCATTATGGATATGCAGGCCCTTCTCGGGGTTGATTGTTCTCGACTGGTTATAGTGGCTCAGTTGCATCGAGAAGATGCAACCATGTCCATTAGGCATTGGATGCTACATATTAGAGGATGGGTTGGGCTCAATATTTCGGATACGGTGAGGGACCCAATTAGGAATCTAGTTCATGCAAATGGTGGATTTGACTTAACTAAGGATTGGAGCAATATCCCAGACACGGTGAGCTTCATGAATTAGAGACCAAGTTTTGGGTGTACCATGATTAGAGAATTATTGGATAAGAGTTGTCCACTCATCAGTTGACCCATCACCAATAATTGTTAGGTGAGGTGGTGAGCCAGTCGGTGAGACCGCACCACCCACTAAAAATCACTGATCACGGAGATTTTCACATCTCTACCAAGGGAGTGTAGGGATCTGAGAAAATAGTGGGAGCCTAATTTGTTTAAAAATAAAAATCTTAAATAAATTGATTGAGTCTGATTACAAAATCTAACTAGAAACTTTTGACTCTCTATAGGAAACATGTTTGCCTCAAACCTCCTGACCAAAATTCTAGGCACCCATAGACTGACTGGACCCAATTTCAAGGACTGGTTGAAAAATTACAGAATTATTCTGAGTTCCAAAAAATTGATTCATGTCTTGGACCAAGACCCACCTGCCATACCAGCATGTCCGACTGCTGAACAGAGAGCGTCTCTGAAAAAGTGGATGGATGATGATAACAAAGCAAGGTACTACATGTTGGGTGCAATGTCTGATGACTTGTAGTACCAACATGAGAATATTTTAACTACCCGCCAAATGTTGGCTCACCTACAAGAGTTGTTTGGTGAACAGAGTCACGCGGCCAAGTATCAAGTCTGTCAAAGGCTTTTTAAGGTCAAGATGCATGATGGGCAGTCAGTCCAAGATCATTATTTGACAATGATCAAGGATCTTGAGGAGCTTGAGAAGCTCGATATCATCTTAGATAAGAATTTTTAGATTGATGTGATCCTTCAGTCCTTGTCCGATGTATATGGTCAGTTCATCATGAACTTCCATACGCATAAGATGCAGTGTACCTTGGCCGAGTTAATGAACATGCTGGTTACGGCTGAGCTTTCTATGAAGGGTTCAAAAGGCTCAGTTCTTACTGTGGAGCGGACTTTTTCCAAGAGAAAGTCTTTTGGAAAGAAAAAGAAGTCTGTGAAGAAGCAGAAGGTGGATGGCAAAAAGAAGAAGACGGAATCGAAGAAGAAGGCTGCTGATAAGAAAAAATATTTCCACTGCCAATCAGACGGTCATTGGAAGCGGAACTGTTCTCAGTACCTGGCCACCGTGAAGAACAAGAAGGATGGTCCTTCTGGAGGTATTCTCATTTTAGAATCTAATCTTACGATTTCCTCTGCATCCAGTTGGATGCTTGACTCTGGTTCTAGTGCTCATTTGTGCACTTCTATGTAGGGTCTTGAGGAGAGCAGGAGGTTGAAGGATGGAGAGATGATCCTACGTATCGAAAATGGAGCAAAAGTTGCTACTGTGGCCGTGGAAACTTACCCTCTGCGATTATCGTTAAGATTAGATTTAATTTTAAGAGACTATTATTATATGCCTGCAGCAAGCAGGAATTTGATTTCTGTTTCATGTTTAGCACAAGAAGGCTATGTGATTAGCTTTCATAAGAATCATTGTAATATTTTTTATAAAAATAATAAAGTTACAGATGGTTTTCTTATTAACGGTCTCTATCAGCTATATATTGATGTATCTGTATTTAATATTGAGCAAAATATGAATGTCATAAAAATTAAAAGGCCTAGAGATAGTCTAAATGATAAGTATCTGTGGCACCTAAGGCTAGGTCATATAGCGGAAGACAGGGTTAACAAATTGAAGATATCTGGGTTATTGAGTCCATTGACTTTCGAGTCATATCCAGTTTGTGAATCATACCTTCAAGGCAAAATGACCAAGCTTCCTTTTGTGGGACATGGGGAAAGGGCCACAGACCTACTTGCCCTAGTACATACGGATGTGTGCGGCCCATTTGATGTGCCGGCTAGAGGCAACTACGTCTACTTCATTATCTTTATCGATGATATGTCTAGGTATGGGTATGTGTTTCTAATGAAACACAAGTCTGAAGTCTTTGAAAGGTTCAAAGAATTCAGACATAAGGTAGAAAAACAAACAGGAAAGCCCATTAAGGTTCTTCGATCAGATCGAGGAGGTGAATACCTTAGTTGGGAGTTCCTAGACTATCGTAAGGATAATGGCATAGTCTCTCAATGGACTCCACCTAGAACACTTCAACTCAACGAGATTTCAGAATGGAGAAATCAGACCCTATTAGATATGGTCCGTTCCATGATGAGCTTCACGGACCTCCCCGAATTTCTTTGGAAACATTGTCTCATGACAGTAATTTATGTATTGAATAGGATTCCTTCTAAAATTATTCCTACCACACCGTATGAGATATGGCATGGTAAGAAGCCAAGTCTGAATCATCTCAGAATTTAGGGTTGTCCAGCTCATGTCAAGAGACAGCAGGCGGACAAGTTAGAGTTCAGGTCTTTTAGAGCTCGATTCATAGGATATCCTAAAGAGTCATTAGGATACTATTTCTATATTCCGAAAGACCACAATGTGATTGTGAGTCAAAATGCTATTTTTCTTGAAAAATAGTTTATTCAAGATGGTGGCATCAGAAGAATAGTTAAGCTTAAGGAGAATGTCTCCCAAGAGCAACGAGCTCAAGAACCTGAGGAACCTAATCAATCAGAACCAGTCCCAACACAACCTCTTCCACCTCGTAGATCGACTAGAGTTTTTCATCCTCCTGAAAGGTACTTAGGTACCATACAAGAGGAAGTAGAGAAAATGTTCCTCACGGGAAATGGGGCTCATGGTGAGATCCCAAGACCTATGACGAGGCGATATCAAATATCGAATCTGAGAAATAGTTAGAGGCAATGAGATCAAAAATTGACTCGATGCACTCAAATCAAGTCTGGACCTTGGTAGATCCACCTGAAGGTATTGTACCTATTGGGTGTAAATGGATCTTCAAGAGAAAGATAGGTGCAGATGGGAATGTGGAGACATTCAAGGCTAGGCTCGTAGCGAAAAGTTATAGTTAGCGCGAAGGTATTGACTATCAGGATACCTTTTCGTCCGTAGCCATGCTAAAATTCATCCGCACATTGCTTGCTGTTGCAGCCTATTTCGATTATGAAATATGATAGATGGACATGAAAATGGCGTTCTTAAATGGACATCTTGAGGAAGATATCTATATAGAACAGTCGCTTGGTTTCACATCCAGTGATGATGATCACAAGATCTGCAAGCTGCGAAGGCCCATTTATGGACTTAAGCAAGCATCTTGGAGTTGGAATACTCATTTCAATGATGTCATCAAAATGTTTGGTTTCATCAAGAATGAGGAGGAACCATATGTGTTCAAAAAGGTCAGTGGGAGCGCAGTTGTCTTCCTCGTACTGTACATAAATGACATCCTCCTAATTGGGAATGACATTCCCATGTTGACCTCAGTCAAAGTATGGTTGTCTAAGGAGTTCTCTATGAAAGATCTAGGAGAGGCATCCTTTATACTGGGTATTAAGGTCTATAAAGATAGACCAAATTGGATGCTGGGACTTTCACAGAAGATGTACATAGAGGAGGTGCTAAAAAGGTTTAGTATGAAAAACTCCAAAAGAGGTTTATTACCTTTTAGACATGGCATTCATCTCTCCAAGAAGATGTGCCCTAGCACACCTAAGGAGATTGAACGCATGAGCAAGATCCCTTATGCTTCGGCAATAGGGAGCCTCATGTATGCCATCTATGTACATGACCTGATATAGCCCATGCTGTGAGTGTCACAAGCAGATATCAGTCGAATCCAGGCGAAGAGCACTGGACTTCTGTGAAATATATCCTTAAGTACTTGAGAAGACTAAGGATATGTTTCTAGTCTTTGGAAATGGAGAACTCCAGATTCAGGGATATACAGACTCAGACTTTATGTCCGATATAGATGATCGAAAGTCGACATCTGGGAGTCTGTTCATTTGCAATGGTGGTGCAGTTAGCTGGAAGAGTTTTAAGCAGACGGTGATTGTTGATTCCACCATGGAGGCAGAGTATATTGCTGCATCAGAAGCTCCGAAGGAGGCATTCTGGTACAAAAAGTTTGCCGTAGAGCTTAGAGTGATGTCATCGGATGCCATACCTCTTTACTGTGACAATAATGGCGCCATAGCCCTAGCTAAGGAGCTAAGGTCTCACCAGAAGTCTAAGCACATCGAGCGACGATTCCATTTGATCCATGATTACCTCGAAAAGGGTTATGTCGAGGTCAAGAGAGTCAACTCCACAGATAATGTGGCAGACCCACTGACTAAGCCATTGGGCCAATAGAAGATCGAAGCCCACCTTGAGAAGATGGGACTTAGATATGTAGCCAATTGGCATTAGGTCAAGTGGGAGTTTGTTAGATGTGTGCCCTAGATGCCAGATCAGCTGACACATTCCTGTACAGATCTAAGGGCAAATTTATAATTTTGACTATAAATGAATAAAAGGGTTATTCTTCTATCACATTGTGTACATTGTGTCTGTGATACATCCTTTGAGTTAGTGGGAATGTAAATTTATATTTTCAAGAGTTGAAAATTTAAGGCATGAATTTACATAACTAACTCATAAACAGCTCCTGACCATAAGATCATAATGAGGATGGTGATCGATCTGGAAGGTTTGTGTACGATCGCTTTCTTAGGATAGATGTGTCTTGAGTCTACAGTGTGGAGACATCGGAGCGAGAGTATAGGTATTCGTTGAGAACGAGAGTACTGAGCGTGACCATATCAAGCAGTCATATGGAAGTCTACCTTCTCGTCGATGACTAGCTCGATGCTGCAGTTGTGTGTCTAGTTCTTTGACCTAAGGTGCATCGACAGTTCACCTTGAGTGTGTTATAGTTTGACTATATCATAACTCAATTTCCTAGCCATTCAAAATCCTGAGGTGTATGTTGGCTGTAGCATATTCATTATAGGAACTAGGTCGCACCAAGATGGGATCTATCAACCTCGATAGATGAGAGGAGTAGTCTTATGATAATTGAAAGATTGAGTCCTTATGCCCATGGCTATGGTAGAGTGAAATAATGAAAAAGAGTTTTTCATTAAGGTTTCACATCAGACTCGGATCGATCGATTAACTCATATGACTGATGTTGGGTTTGACGAGTTCACCTTAATCCTAATTCAGTCGGGACTCATGATAGAGGAACTCAATCACACAGGTAACTGTATCGAGAGGTTCATCTTCAGTTCTGATGGGTTGCTACCACATACTGTTAGGTGTCACTGGTAGATTTTGGGAGCAATTAGAATAATTTTGATGATCGATCATTCTAATTGTCTGAATCAGAAGAGTTCTGGTCCATCGAAAGGAGTTTTGATGATGTCGATGATGAGATCATGACATATCTCATTATCATACAGAATTAAACCTAACTGGGTCACACAAACAAGGGTTAGGGTCTGGATGTCATCAATTGGGCTAACTCAATTGATTTGGATTAGATCCAATTAGGTTCAAGGAAATCGTGCTAGCATACGATTGAGCCTAACTTTCTCCTCGTGTAATCTTTTCTGTCTCTACTGAGCCAAATATGATTTGACTCATCTAGAGAATCTTGAAAAGGTTTTTCTCAGTCTAAATGAAGCTTGTCCTGCTCAGAAAAGGCTTATCTTAATTCATGAGTTGAATTTAAGACAACACCTGCTAATTTCTAGCACCTGCCAATTTTATTTTAGGACATCTGTCAAAAGTTGACATATGGGTCTTAAACTGAAGAGGGCTCATTGGAGGATTTTTGTGCAGTGTCCACATGCCAAAACCCAATTGAATTGGGTGCCATAATCAGATTATGGCATGAGCCCAATTAGATTTAAGTGGGTGCCCCAAATGGATAAGAACCAAAGAGTCCTGATAAACATGGACTCTTTGGCGCCACCTTGATTGAGCTTATACAATGTTGGTGCCAACTTAGGAGAGAGGGTGGGGTTCTTATCTGATGTGATTAGATGACATCACTCCACCAATCAAAATTTTTCCAAAATTTATTGGACTTTTCTGATTGGTTGAATGATGTGGCACTGTGCAGCATACAGGGTCTATATAAACCCTGCTGCGCCTAGGGTTTCGTGGAAGAAATTATTTTATGCATAAAACCTAATAGCTGCCACCCCCTCCCCTCTTCTCTACATCCTCCCTACTCTCCTTCCTCCCCTCTTCACGTCCAAAGAGTTGGACATCCATCTGGCAAAGATCCAAGGCATGGTGATACCTGAAACAGAAGGCTGCAGGACATCTCGATAGGCTGTTACTCCAACTTCAGAAGGAGTTCTGAAGTACTTTCAAATCAGATAAAGATCTGATTTTTGAAGTGTAGATTTGCAAGGAGAAGATATTCTAGATCCTACTCAAGTAGTTACTGGTAGAGGCCAGACGCTTGCATGGCTACATCAGAACCTCGGGCTGTGCAGAGATCATCTACAGGATAATAAGATTATCCTTGAGGTACTTCTTCTTTCATCATAGATTTAGATTTAATTTTAGATTTTAAATATCAGATAATAAAATTAAATCTAGAGAATTAGATCTGAAATATATAGGATAAAATTTTTAAAAATTATTTCACCCCAGATTTGATGAAATCTGGAAGATCCTACGAGGAAAAGTAGTTTTCCCCCCTTCAGAAAGGTCTTAGAACAGCCAAAGAGACCCCACCAGCTAGAAATTAAAACTCTAACTAAACCTAAGGCATCCGATAATGAGAAAGATCCTAAGGAGAGGGATGAACCAACGCCACTAGCACCCATATTTAAGGCTCCATTCTCAAGTGTCCTAGAATCTCCTCTACCCTTAGACAAAAAGGGAGTAAGAATGGATGAAATATTGGAACTTTTTAGGCAAGTTCAAATAAACCTCCCTCTTTTAGATGCTATTAAATAGGTCTCAGCTTATGCCAAATTCTTGAAAGATCTGTGCATGTAGAAATGCAAATTTAGATCATAAATCTTAAAAAAAATTTGTCTCATCGAACAAGCTAGTTCAGTTTTTCAGCATACTACCCCTCCTAAACTTAAGGACCTAGGTGCCCCCATCATTTTTTGTGTTATAGGGAACCCTCACATTGAAAAAGTGCTTCTAGATTTGGGGGCAAGTGTTAATCTTCTTCCTAGCTCAATGTACAAACTTTTTGGATTTGATGAGCTGAAATCCAGGTCTATTACTTTGCAACTAGCTGATAGATCTATTAAGGTACCACATGGGATGCTTGGAGATGTTTGAGTCAAAGTAGATGAATTTTATTTTTCAGTTGATTTTTTTGTCCTTGACATGAAATTTAGTAGCAACCCTAGACAAATTCTTATCATTTTAAGCCAACCCTTCCTAGCTACAGCTAATGCACGTATCAATTGTAGGATAGGAGTCATGGACATCTCTTTTGGAAATAAAAAGTTGAGGTTGAATGTGTTCAATACTTCTCAAGGACCACAAACTGATAGTTGATTTGAAGTGAACATAATTGAGGATATCATGGAGGAAGCAACTCCCATAATTCTTTCTTAGGACCCCTTACACACCTGTCTGGCTCATTTCGGAGTGGATGACTTTGATATAGATGGGCATATCGAAGAAGTAAATGCTTTATTAGAAACATCCTACTCCAAAACTACCCCACTGTGGACTGTAAAATATGGGCCATTAGCCAATCTATCTAGCACTCCAATAGTCCCTTCGTTAGAATCACCACCTAATCTAGAACCGAAGTCACTTTCTGTCACCCTTAAGTATGTATTTTTAGGACCCAATGACATCCTTCCAGTGATCATTGCATCAGATTTGACTCTTGATTAGGAAGCACAACTTATAGATATTCTAAAAGAATATAAAGAAGTTATTAAATGGACTATTGCTGATCTGAAAGGCATCAATCCTTCCATCCACATGCATCATATTTACTGTGAGGCAGATGCCAAACTATATAGGGACATGCAGAGTAAACTAAACCCTAATATGAGGGAGGTGGTTAAGAAAAGAGTGGGTTGAGGAGATACTTTAAGATACATAAAGTCTGACTGAAGACTTTAAACTTAGTATTTTTTGGAAGGCAACTCAATTTCTTCATCTTAGTTTCTTTAGGTTTAAAAATATTAATAAATTCACTCAGTTGCATTTGCTTATAGGGACTTAGATTAAAATTTTGAAGGCACCTGTCAACTCAAGAGCACACTTATCCCAGGTGACATCTCTCCTTGTTCTTCCTTTCTGCCTATCACTTTATTTTTCTTACTCCATTAAGGATAATGTCATTTAAGTTGGGGGGAAGGATAAATTAATAAATCTTTGAATATGTTTGTGATTATATTCATGATCATATACTTGATTATGCTTTAAACTTGAGGTTAATAAGATATTTTAAAAAAATAATTGATGCACAGTTTAGAGGATTTTTGAAATATCAAAGGATCAAATATTAAGAAACCCAATAAATGGTTAAGTCTAGAACAAAAATCAATTTCTAAGTATTTCTAATCCTTCCTATTAACATCAAAGAAGAATCTTCTTCTTGTGTGTACAAGTGTAATATGTATTAGTATGCAAAAGTTCCTTCATTAAATATTAAAAAAAAATAAAATGAATTCTATTGAATAATAGCAGGTTTTAGATATTTATCACCAAGTAACTGAGTCTCTTTGCCTAAGTAAGCATTGATGTTCATATCAAAAGATAGAAAATGTGATGAAATCCTATTATACAGTCAGTTTTAACCCATAGCCTATTTGATTCGAGCTAGTAAGTTCAAGAGGTATTCTACACCTAATGCCCTAGAGCCAAATGGTTTGGGAGTCATTGGCCTAAAACTCATTACAAGGATCAGACAGAAAGTTTAAAGGATTAAGGCATTGCACTGACTGTACAAGCAAGCAAAAAAAAAAAAAAAGAACAAAAGTGCATGAAGATAATACATCAACACACTCGAAGTTAGATGATTTAAAGATAAAAGTAGGGAGTCGGTCAAAAAAAGATTTTGAAAAATTTTATAGTCTCTACTTAACCACTCTATTGGATATTATTAATACCCCATGATATACTTCGCTAATTTTTTGAATGAATATCATTTATCTTTAAAATTGTCTGACAGAACACTTGTCTAGGCAAGAAAGTATATGACACTGACTTTTCTCTAACTCGAGGACGAGTAAAGTTTAAGTTGGGGTGTGTGATCAATGCATTAATATGACATAAGAAGTATTAGAACCTATGTTATTTAATCTCTATTATTTAGTATTTGATACGTTTTATGCTCTTTTTCAGGAATTGTCGATCATAGAGAATTATTCATAAACCAACCCACAAATTTTCTAACAAATACATGCTATCGGCCCGTCACCAAGCTTAAGACAAAGCCCAAGTTAGCCAACCTCTATCGATAAATTTTTAGTGCGATTCAGACTAGAAGACAGCAACAGCATGGCCCAAAGCAAGATAAATTTTTAGTCCATGGAATTTTTGGTTCACAAAGACAACACATCTGGGACATGGGTGTGGGTGTTCGGGTGTGGTCCTGGTGCAGACGGTGTGCATTCGGGCATGGTTCTAGGCAAGAAAGTTCGATCCTTGGGTGCGGGTTCATTCATGCAGTTCCCATGCAGATACCTGGGAATTGGACATAGGCCTGGGATGCAACACAAAAGGGAGTTTAGGGTTTTAAAAAAATAAAAAGAAAGGAAGAGAGAGGAAGAGAGTTTTGTGGTGGCTAGGATTTGGAGTTTTAAAAGTAAAGGGAGAAAGAGAGAGACATGAAGGCTTAGGAGACTTGGGATACCTAGGGTTTGAGGGGGTCCTAAGGCTATAAAAAGGGATGTGGGGTGGCCTAAGAGAAAAATGGGAGAGAGAAAAATATAGAAAAATTTTGTAGAGAGGAAGAAGGAGGTTGCCAGGTGTTGGAGTTTTGGGAGAGAGTTTTATGGTGGCATAAAGAGGTTCTGTTGTTTCTTCATTCTTCTCTGATAAGAAGATGGAGCTGTTGATGGCGAACAAAATTCAATCCATGATCAGCTAAATTAGTCATTCTTGGAGGAGTATATGAAGTCTTTAAATCTAAATTTATATTTTATTTCTTGACTTATTATGTATTTTCTTTTATTAGGCAATTAACTACTTGAACATTGTAAAGCTATTTTTTTTTGAATAATATTGAATATTTGGCAAACATGAATATTTTTTGTAATTTTATTCATGTGTTCAAATAGTAGTTTTTCTTGTTTTATGGTATTTGATCTCGAATAGCTTATGGCTACATAGAGATGAGTCATGATCTAAGGATATGATTCATGCTCAACGACATAAGCTATGTTGAGAACAAAATCATAGATTTATCTTTTTATTATCACTTTGGCTTGTAGTTTGTAGTGATTTGAATTGTTTTGATTAAAATACTAATCTATGATTAAGGATGGATTTGAAAAACCTGAGGCACTTTCTTCTACTTGATTTTTCTAAAACTTTATTTTGATCAACTTGTTTCTTTTATCCTTCTCAAAATCCTAAAATTCTTATACCTTCACCATATTTTCTAATTTGAACACAACTCAGCCTATTGATCCCTGAGGATTCGACACCTGATCTTATCTTATTTTATATAATAGTTGAGTCAGATTAAATTATTATTCTTTGGTGCTTGCGACAGCAACCTAAGGTCTAGAATACTCTTAGATCTATCTCATAGATCTTTATAGGATATTTTTCAAAGATCTCTTATGGAGATTTCTTTAGACAACTAAAAATTTTTAACTAAAGTCAGCATAGGAACATAATTCCTAATCAAGAGAATATCATCCATGTACAATGAGAGGATCGTAATAATACTCCCACTGACCTAGTTATAAACACATGTTTCCTCCTCATCCTTGATGAGATTAAATAATTTGATATATCAAGTGTTCCAATTCTGAGATGCTTGCTTTAAAGGTCTCTATCATGCCATATGATTAAGCCCAATTAAGTGTGACCTAACTCAATTATCTACAAATAGCATGACACCAATCATAGTTAAGATCAATTAATCAATTATTAAACTAATTAATATGCTAATTTATTATATTGATCAGGTGCAATCGATCTAATTCATGTGGTAGTATACTACAAACTATCTATATGAACTAGTAAGGGATTACAGGTTCAAATCCATTTGCAATTTCTTATGCATGCTTAAGCTTCTCAAGCTCATCTAAATTCTTAACATTATCAAATAATGATCATGAACTGATTGCTCTTTGGTCAATTGTCGGACAGTTTGGTAATGTGGAGATATCCTGGTCGAAAGCTTAGCTTAACTTTTTAGAACTTAAAACTATTTTAAATTCTTGAGGTAGTCTTTATAATTGGTTTCAATTAGTCAGTTGGTTTCAAGTAGATGAGCTAAAGGGTTAGAAGCTGATATTTTATTCTTGTAAAGAGTAAAGATTCAAGTTAGATTGTTGTATTTATTTTGAAATATTTGTTTTAGAATTTTTTTAAAAAACAAACATGCCTCCCACTATTTTCTCAAATCTCTTATACTCCTTAGGTAGAGAAATGAAAACCCTCATGATTAGGATTTCAAGTGGGTATTGTTGTCCCATCAATTTGAGTACCACCTCATCTAACAGTGATTAGTGATATACAAATTAATGAGTAGATAACTCTTGTCCAATGTTTCTCAAGCAAGTTGCAGTCATCTTCAATTTTTAAGTTATGTAGGTCTCACCTAACAGTTATTGATCTCATTCTTTAGTTAAGTCAGACCTACCGTTCAATACATAGGCAAAGTCATCATTGGATTCCCCACCTGATAGTTATTGGGTCCAACCCCATCTTTACTCTATAGCATCTCATGCTAATGGAGTGGTTGTATCTTCCTGATGCAACTGAACTATTGTGATCAGTCGAGAACAATCAACCCTAATGGGATGCCCGTAAATCTATAATAGCGGAAGACCGCTCGACTTAATATAGTTTGAGAAGTTTTAATTTAGGTCTCTTATTCTAGTTATTTACATCTAATGCAAATAAAATCTATAAAATATAAAAATAAAAATAAAATCGATGATGATCATGGATCTAAGAGATTTGAGCTTGAGTCATTGAAATGAATCGAGGTCTATGGGTCAAAGGTACAAACACAGGCACATCAATTGGTTGGGTCATCTTTAACTCCTTGAATCGTTCCGAAGTGCATCCTCGATCTCATCATGATCAACACCTTGATCTAGCCTCAACCAATTGTTTGACTTGAACCGTGCTCGTTATGTACTTTAGGCTTGAAATCGATCAACCATTGACGTGCAACCAATCATATAATACAACCCACAAAATACATACTAGGAAAAATTAGTTAATTACAATCTTTGATGAGACATACAGATCTCCAAATTATATAAATATGATGATGTTCATAGGCATCCAAAAATAAACAATGTTACATACACAGAGTCCACAAACATGATACATCATAGAGACAAGAAAAAAGATTGCAATCCAATGATTATTACCATATGTATTTCATACATAAAAATAAAAAAATTTTAGATTTAGATATTAGGCTGATCATTTAACATGAATTCGAATAGATATCATATGATCTCATCACAATAACTTTTTGATCTTATTGACCATCGATATTGACTAATCAAATCAGCCAATAAGATCAAAATTTTTGGTATCTGAATCTCATTAAACGATCCATAAATCATTACGTTCATGATCTTGTCTACTTATGATCAATCATCATATAAAGATTTTATAAAAATAGTAATGAAGTATGATCTATAATATCTAAATCAGCAATCTAATCTTAAAATATATGAAGGTAGATTTGATACCACTGTTAAAAATTAAGGATTGATTAATATATATAGCGAAAGGATAAAATAAAATTTTAATTAATCATGCAGTAAAAATAAAATTAATTTTTTTAGATTAATTAATGCAAGATCTTAACTCGATCAACCAGGGATCCTTCATAGTTGTTAAGATTAAGATTAATAAGAAAAAGATCAGATCTTTACCTTTGTGTGGATAGTTCTTAACTACAATCTGATGATCGTAGATGTCTTCACAATTCTTTTAAAGCCACACAAGCATCCAGTCTCTACAAGTATCCATACAAGATCATCATTTGATCAAAGTATCTAATCTTACTGGGGTGCTAGCTTCTTTACAAAGATCTTTTTTGATGATGGATTTACTTTTTTTCTTTGTTGAAAATCTTTTTCAAAGATTTTAGCCTTTCCTCCTTGCAATTACGCTCACTCACGAAAGCACCAAGAACCCTTCTTGATTCTTTCTTGATTTTTTTCTCAAGAAAAACTTGCTCCTCTGCCTTTCTTGATTTTCTTCTTAAGAAAATCCAGCATCCTCCCTTTTCCTTCCCTTTGGCATGCACCCAACTCTTGGGTGTGCAAAGGTTATTACATCCAACCTTTTTGGACATCTAAGATAGAGAGAGATGCATGACAAAAAGGAGGTGCCTAAGAGATGGGCATGAAACACTTTCACATTCATCCTTTAATGGGGAGTCCACCCTTTTTTGTGGTGTGAAAAGGCTAGGGCATGATCTCTAAGAAGCATGAAAGATGGGAGAGAGAGCGCATCACGTAAGAGTAGGGCGCACACCTTCTCAAGGGGTGTGAAGATGCTTCTTAGATTAGGATTCTAGGATGTCAAGACTCCTTTAAGAGGGCATTGGATCCAATCCAAAAAGGGCAAGAGATCTTATCTCTGTTAGGCATGATCCAATCATGTGTGTAAGGAGAGAAAGAGGCACAAGAAAGAGTCCAATAGGCATGGACTCTTGTAAGGGGTGCCTCCTGTTATTTTCAAGTATGAAAAGTGGTGTTGATTTATTAGGTGGCACGATCATCTGAGGAGAGGAGTCCTTTTACTTGTTAATCACCTTTACAGATAGTCCCAAGTGGTCTGGACTTTGATCAAGTCAAAATTCTTATCTCATAGGAGTCCAATTATCTTTGGGTTTGATCATGCCAATTCTTTGACATGTCAAATTAAATCCAACCACTTAATCAAACACAACTTCTTTGTGTGTAATCTCAAAGGTTCTATTCTGTCTGATAGTGAGAAATATTATGATCTCCATCAACAATATCATTAAATCTTCTTTCAATAGATTAGAATAATTCTAACTCACTCAATAAAAATTATTAACCATCAAAATAATTATCATGAGTCTCACAATCCATCAGTGATGCCTAGCAGTATGTAGTAACATTCCAGTAGAATAAAATAAATGAAAATCTAGATACAGTTATTGTATGATACAGTTCTTCTATCATGAGTCCTGATAAGATGAAGGTTATAAAATTTTTCATCAAATTTTATCATCTGTCATATGTCAAATTTATTCAATTCGAGTTTCTGATGTGAAAACTATGAATTTTTTTTTCATCATTCATGCTATCCTGGCCAAGATTTTTTGAACTAGATCTCATAAATTATATAGAACTAACTTTCTTATCTACGAAGAATGATAGATCCAATATATGTGTATGCACTATTCCTACAATGAATCTACTACAGCTAACATATACTGCAAGGATCTATGTGATTAGGAACTAAGTGTATGTATAATCAAACTACAGTAACCTCATTATGAATAGTCGAGGTACCGTAAGTCCAAGAATTAGACACACTACTGCAAGCACTAGTCACACCACAGGTCAAGTGACTTCTTATATTGATCATACTCGATATCCTTATTCTCTAACAAGCATCTGTACTCTCATTCTAGTATCTCCATACTATTAATTCGAGACTTGTCTACCCTAAAAGGAGAGTGATCCATGCATCAATTTATTTGGATCAATCACTATCTCCATAATGATCCATCGATCGAGAGCATTTAGGAACTAATCACCAATGACACATTCTTCAGATTCTCAACTCTTGAGAATATGTGTTATCATCTTATTAATTTCTTAAATGATTCATGAACATATACATAACCCGAATAGAATTAATAACCTAATTTTATTAATAATAAAAATATTAAATATAAAATTATGTCCTAGAATAAATATATATGTCAACTTGATTGACTTTTAGGGTATACATCTAACAAGATGATCTGATGTGATTTATGAGACTATTTTCATAAGACCTTGGCTAGGACAGTGTGAATAGTAAAAAAAAGTTTTTATAGTTTTCACATTAAGAACTCAAGTTGAAATAAATTTGACATATGACAGATGATGAGATTTGACGAGAAATTCCTTAACCTTTGTCTTGTTAGAACTCACGATCGAAGGACTGCATCACATGATAACTGTACTTAGAGATTCATCATTTTTATTCTATTAAAATACTATTACATGCTACTAGGTGTCATTGATGGATTATGAGACTCATGAGAATTATCTTGATGGTCGATAATTCTTATTAGGTAAGTTAAAATTATATCAATCCAATTCATTGAAAGGAGTTTTAATTATATTATTGATGGAGATTATAATATTTCTCACTACCAGACAGAATAGAACCTATGAGGTCACACATATAAAAGATTATATCTAATTAGATGGTTCGATTTAATTTGACATGTCAAAGGTTGACAAATCAAAGATTTGATAATGTCAAAGAGTTGACATAATCAAATCCAAAGGCAATAGGACTCTTTATGAGATAAAAATTTTAATTTGATCAAAGTCCACATCCCATGGGACTCTACATGCCAAAGAGTTTGAAGTGCTGAAGGACTCCTCACCCCATGAGATGACACCAGTTATTCCTCATGCCATATGGTGTGCGTGTCCAAGAGTTGGATGCTCCAAATCTAGTGCCTAAGAATCTTTCTTAAATAAGATTTTGATTTGGTCAAAGATTGACATCAAAAGGTGATTGACTTATAGAAGGATTCCTCTACCAAGTGTTGGCACCCCACTTTCCTCACGTCAAATTCCACACGCCCCTTACGTGAAGTTGGATTATGCCCCTTACGCCAAATTCCATCCGAGGGATTTGATGCTAACAAGAGTTGTGGCACCCATGGACTCTTGGCTTGTAGGCATGGTGGAATCATAATCCTAGAAGAATTTCTCATGCCTCTCTTTAAAAGGGAATATCTCATGCCCCACGTAATCCATGCCATTCTCCTCACATGAAATAGGGTTTCACATCTAAAGGGAGGTGCACAAAATCTTTAACGCCTAAAAGAGTTTGGATGGTTTGGGGCCTTCTTAAGATTGGATCTCATGCTTAGAAAGGTTCCATGCCCACACATTGACGCCCAAATTCCCTTCACATAAGAAAGAAATCTCCAATGCCTCCTTGGAGTTCATGTGAAGATGTTTTCAGGTCCAAGACTTGGATGCCCAAGAAAAAAAGAGCCTTGAGAAGGCTCACATCTAAGAACAGTTCTTGGAAGAAGGAAAAGAGAAAGAGGAAAGAGAGAAAGGCAATGCTAGATTTTCTTGAGAAAGGAATCAAAAAAGGATCAAGAAAGGTTTTCAATCCATTTGTGTGCAACACGTGATCTATGAAGAGAAAAGACTAAAATCTTTGAGTAGGATTTTCAACAAAGAGAAAAAATAAAATCCATCATCATAGAGGACTTTGCAAGGAAGCTAGTATCCTGGTGAGATCAGATTCTTGATTAGATGACAGTCTTGTATGGATATCTATAGAGATCGGATGCTTGTGTAGTTTCATAGGAACTGTAAAGACATCCATGATCATCAGATTACGGTGATGAGCTATCCATGCAAAGGTGAAGATCTGATCTTTCTCATCTTAATTTTAATCTTAATAATTTTAAGAGATTCGAAGTGATTCGAGATAAGATCTAGCATAACTAAAAATTAATTTTTATTCTATTGTATATTTATCTCAAAAATTTTATTTTATCCTTTCGTTGTGCATATCAATCAATCCTTAGTTCTAACAGGATAGACACTAGGGATATTGGGATCTAAATCTATAAGGATTATAGAATAACTTATCTTTGTGATTATGATTAAACCTTATGATTATGTATGAAAGGATCACTAGTAATTAGGATTCATAGGGTTTGATATATGATACAATAATATATGGATCTGAAGGAAGTCTGACTTTCAGGATATGCATGCAGAGATCGGAACATGCATATTTTTAACTTTTAAAATTATCAACATAATAAAATTTGAACTTAATCTAGATTTAAAATAATTTTAAATCTAACATACATAAAATATAGATCTAATCTACACATGTCCGAAATATTTACATGCTAAAACTAAGATGCTAAAAAATAAAATCAGATTTAGAGTTGACCTTTACCTTTGCGTGGGTAGATCTTCACTGTGATCCGATGGTCTGTGATAATCTGATGAGATTTTTGTAGAACCACACATGCGTTTGACCTTTATGGATATCTATCGAGACTGATCTGATCAGGAGGACTCGATCTCACCAGAGTGCTAGCTCTCTTACAGAGATTGCTCCCTGGATTGTCGAATCGACTTGATCTTTTGATTTTTTTCTTAAGAGAATCAATTAGATCTATAGGAGGATATGATAAAATCAGATCACATCTATTTTTTTTTTTTATTTTTTTCTTCTCAAGAGAAAATCAAAGATCTATTAAAGAAGATAAGAGATCTAATCTCTTTCTTCTTCCATCTTGTCCAACTCTTGGACTAAATCTAAGAAAAGATAGAGGAGAACTTTTTTCTATCTCATGGACCAATAGGAAGAGGCAAAAATCAGATCAAATCTGATTTTAATCATGTTCAACTCTTGAATATGTATAGAGGAGAACCGTCTATCTTATGGACTAAAATAAATCAGATCAAATCTAATTTTAATCATGTTCAACTCTAGAATATGATAGAGGAGAAGATGATGGAGACATGTCTAACTTTTTGGACAAAGAGAGAAAAAGGAGAGATGTTCAACTCTTGAACATAATATAAGGGAGAAAGTGAGAGATCTTACCTTTAACAACCAATTTTTGATTTTCAGAAAGAAGAGAAACAACCCTCACATGCCAACCCAAGGAGCTGCGGCATCATCTCTCTATTTTTCATGCTTGCTATCTTGGGATGCATATCCTAGAGTGGGATGCACGACCCAAGTCGGAACTCGCGTCCCAGATCCTCCTCCTACTGCTTATCCCTATTTAAAGGGAGTTAGTTAGGGTTTTAGTTAGAGTCCAAATCCAAGTGGAAGTTGGAGTCCAATTTTGATTGGGTAAAGTCCAATCCTATTAGACTAATGAAATCCAATCCAAGTCAAATTAGAACCATATCTAATCAAACTAAATATGATTTAATTTGACTAAGACCCAATCTAAATCAAACATGGCTAAAGATTAGGTCAAACCTAATCTAAATAAGTTTGGATCAAGTATTCATTAAATCTAATCTCATTAGATTAATGAAATCTAGTTTGAGTCAAACTCAAACCAAAACTAATCAAATTAAATCTGATTTAATTTGATTAGGATCTAATCTTAATATTTGATCAAATCAAATAATATGCAATAATTATAATTTAGTCCTCCTATAACTTACTAACTCTTAGTAAGTCCTTCATATAACTTTTACATATTAGTCCAATCATCAATCAAATTGATAATTGAATTCTTTTGTGATTCAAAATTGTTATTCGATAATCTGATCGACTAGAATCTTTTTTATATGTGAACCCGTAAGTTTTATTCTGTTTGGTAGTGAGCAATATTTTGATCTCTATCAAAATATTATTGAAACTCCTTTCAATGGATTGGAACAATTTCAACTTCAATCGAGAATTATTGATTCAGTATGATTCAGTTATAGTAGAATAGAAGGATGAATCTCTAGGTGTAGTTACAGTATGATTCAGTTCTTCTATTGTGAGTTCCAATAAGATGGAGGTTATAAAAAATTCGTCAAATTCCATCGTCTATCATATGTAAGATTTATTCGACTTGAGTTCATTTATAAAATTTGATGGAAACTCTTTTTCATCATTCACACTGTCCTGACCAAGGTCTTCCAAACTCTATCTCATAAATCACATAGGACTATTCTCTAACTATTAAGATCAATAGATCCCATCTAGGTGCACATCCTATTCTATAATGAACCTACTACAGCCAACATATATCTCAAGGCTCCATATAACTAGGAGATCAGGTTATGGTGCAGTTAACCTATGACAATCTTATTGTGAATAGTCGAGGCACCACAGGTCAAGAACTAGTCATACCACTACAGTATGGAGAATGTCACTGATAAGTGAGTAGACATCCAAGTAACTTCTTGTATTGATCATGCTCGATACATTTATTCTCTAACAAATACCTGCACTCTTGCTCTAGTATCTCCACACTGTAGATTCGAGACTCGTCTACCCTAAGAGAAGCGATCCATGTACTAATCTTACTGGATTAATCACCATCTTCATGATCCTTTAATCGAGAGCAATTTGAAAATTAACCATCAATAACACATGCCTCAAATTTTTAATTATTGAGAATATGTGTCATCATCTTATTAATTCTCTGGACGATTCATGGACGTATTTACTACATGAATGGAATTAACTATCTTGATTAATTTGATCAAGTACAAAATTATATCTTAAAAAAAATTTATGTGTCGGTCTAATTAGCTTCTAGGACATACATCTAATAATCTTTCACTTGCACTAAAGTCAATCTGCCATAAACCTAAGAACCATCTTTTCAAGATGTGATTTAGTCTTGGCCAGCTAAATCATTTAGTCAGTGGGCCCACCATATTTTTATGGGATCTACTCTGATCCTCGAAGTCTTACTTCTTGAAATAGTCATGAATCATCGCTCTTATGTGCTAAGAACTCTGGTAAGACCTTGGCTCCTCAGCTAGAGCTATGGCACTTTCGTTATCGAAGAACAGTGTTGTGTTATCTTATGACATTACACCTAGTTCTGCAACATACTAGAATGCTTTCTTAGTTTCCTCATAAGTAGTGACAAACTTGGCTTCTAAAATCTACAATGATTGGTTGCTTGGAACTTTTTCAATTTACCAAATCCCATTGCATAAGGAAATACATACTGATGTAGTACTATAAGAAATTAAGGTATTAGCGACGACCATTAGTGATGGCATTTTTGTCATTGCTAATAGAGGATATTAGTGATGGCAACACTTCATCGATAATAATTTATTAAATTTATTAAATTATTTATTAAATTTATTAATGATGATAGAAAGATTATTAGTGATGGCACTATTAGTGACGAATTTATCCATTATAAATTTTTTTTATTTATTAAACTTATTAGTGATCGTGAAAAGAGTATTAGAGACAGTTATTGCTATCTCTAATAATTTTTTTTAATTATTAAACTTATTAGCGACGGCAGGAAGCGTATTAGCGATAGTATTTGCCGTTGCTAATAATCTATAATTTTTTTCTATTTTTTTGTGAATATAACATAATTTTAGAATTTAAAGTTCATCTTCTTTATTTATTATTTAAATAATTATTGTTAGAGTATCATCACAAAAATCTATCTCGATCTGATAGTCCTAGCTATGTCGATCAATAAAATTTGATTTCGACAGTCATGAATGACCGAATGATGATATGATAGATAAAGACCATCGATGGATTCAAAAATCTATAATGATGATCTTGATGATATTTGTAGCACACTATCAAAATTTTACTTTAATCGAACATCATTAATATGATCAATTTAGCATAGGATGATTTGAGTTGTTAAATAAAAAATTAGTGATCAAAAGGCCAAACGGCATCCAATTATAAGATAATATTTTAGATAAATGATCTTTGCTACTATTTTGATTGTTTATATGGTGGTGATCATAAAATTTAAACTATGCATATATGAACGATCCAAAATTATATGTCTCTTGATACTTATTCTTAAAATCCTCAAATAATTATCCTTATACTTTTATAAGATTTAGTTAACGTAGATGGTTCATATATACGTGGTTTGAATTTTATAATCATCACGGTACAAATGATTAAAATAATAGTAAAAATTATTTATTTAAAATTTGCCTTAATCGGATGTCGTTTGGCCTTTTGATCACTGATTTTTTATTTAACGATCGAAATTATTTTGTGCTAAATTGATCATGATAATAATATCCGATTGAAGTAAAATTTTGATAGTGTGCTACAAATATTATTGAGATCATCGTTGTAAGTTTTTGGATCTATCGATGGTCTCTATTTATCATATCATCATGCAGTCATTCATGGCTATCGAAATTAAATTTTATTGATCGACATAGCTAGGGCTACCGAATTTAGGTGATCTTTTATGATGATACTATAATAATAATTATTTAGATAATGAAGATGAACATGAGCTTTAAATTGCAAAATTATACCATACTCAGAGAAAAATGATGATGGATTTTTTATTAATTTGGCTTATGATTATTAGCGATAGATTTTTTTATTATTAGTGACGGCATTTAGCCATCGCTAGTAACTTGCTCCCTTCCCACCTATTATCTTCCCCATGTGCCCTCATTTTCCCCCACTCCTTTCCCCATGCACCCTAATTTTCCCCCACCCCCTTCTCCACATGCGTGTCATCTTCTCCGAGCTCTTCCCTTGCCGTTGACCGCCTCCTCCTTCCCCTCCCACCGCTTTCCTTGCTGGATCGGCCCCCTACCACCTACCCTTGTTGGATCGGCCCCTCACCACCTCTCTTTATCGGATCGAGCTATCGACTGCCTTCCCTTTCTCTCCCTGTCGCTCCCCTTACTGGATCGACCCACCGCCACCTCTCCTTGCCAGATCGGGCCCCCCTCCCCTTGTCGGATCGGGCCCTCTGCTGCCTCCCCCTACCGCTCTCTTTGTCGGATCGACCCCCCATCACCTCCCCTTGCTGGATCAGCCCCCCGCCACCTCCCCCTTACTAGATCGAGCCCCTCATCGCCTCTCTTTGCTAGATCGGCCCCCCGGCCACCTCCCACCTCCCCAAGCCCCCAACTACCTCTCACCTCCTCGAGCCTCTGACCATGAGCTCCCGATTACCTCCCACCTCCCTGAGCCCCCGACCGTCTCTCCGAGCCCTCGGCCACCTCCCGCCTCCCCGAGCCCCCGGCCATCTCCTGCCTCCCCAAGCCCTCGATCTCGAGCCCCCAGCTGCCTCTCACCTTCTCGAGCCCCCAGCTGCCTCCCTTCTCCCCGAGCCCCTGACCGCGAGCCACCCAACTGTGATCCTACTAAGGTAATTAAAAACATCTCTAGGCTTAAGAGCTTCATGGATTCCATGTCATGCTCTTGGTGACACCACCAATAGTTGTATGTCTACTGGTAGCGAGCTCTTATTTTGAGATTTAACATTGTTTGTGATTGAAGTACTTAATTTATGGGTTATTCTAATATTTTTTTCAAATATAAGGCCGCATTTTAATCCTACTGGGAAGGAACATGGGGCAGCACCTAAAGATGAGAACTGCTATGCTGGTGATTTTGGAAATGTGACTTCTGGTGAAGATGGTATGATCTATTTGTCATGGCCACTTTATGATGCTGCATTACTATTTCCATAACATTTAAAAATGATAATTTGATATTAGAAGTGGTGTTTTATTTATTCTTGAGTAGGTTTACTGAAGCATTATGCATAGCTGGTTATTGAAATACTAGATGTTTATATGGTTTTGGTTTGATGTTTCAGGAATTGTTAATTTTAGTATTGTTGACAAGCAGGTTATTTATTTTTTCATTATGTTTAATATGTTTTTAATGAGATATTATTCTTTCTACCTTTTAAACTCTTCTGTGTTTAATCTCTTTTGCAGATTTCTCTCAGTGGATCAAATTTCATTATTGGAAGGGCTGTTGTTGTCCATGCTGATCCTGATGACCTCGAAAAGGATAAACTTTACTCCTTAGATACTCTTGTTAATTATATGTTTCATTAATTTTAGGCATTAACATTGGATGATGTGGAACAATTAGTTATAATGTGTTGAGTATCAATTTATATATATGTTATTTTTTATTTTTTTTATTTTTATTTATTGCATCAAAAGCATGCATGAGCTAACAAGTCATTAAAATCTCTATCTCTGTTAATGCTAGTATCTAATAATTTGCCTGTTTCTTTTTTATATGTTGAAACTATGTTATAGTTTTTATAATCACCCTAATTAGTTTATATCACTCAGTGCCATTTTATTATCTTGATTGTATGCCCATACATAATTTTTCTAGTATATTTTTTTCTTGTACCTTTTTTTAGATTTTAATTTGTTAAGATGCTCACTCATAGAGATGCTACATCTATATGCTACTTTTTTTTATATTTATATAATTTTTAAACTTATAAAGTAAATTTATAAAATTATAAAATTTATATTTTTAATATAATATAATTAATTTTTATTTATAATTATATTAAATAATTATTATTTTATTTATAATAGGTTTTAAAAAATAATTATAAAATAGGTTTTAAAATATTTAATTATGATTTTTTTAAAAAAAATAAAAACTATTAGTGACAGCTTAGTGACGGTATTATCGTCGCTAATAGTTTTTTTAAAATTTTAATTAAAAAATAAAAAATTATTAGTGATAGTATTTACAATGGTGAAGCCGTGGCTAATATTTTTTTAAAATTTTAATTAAAAAATTAAAATACAATAATACTATCGCTAATTATCATTATTAGCAATGGTAATTTTATCGTCACTAATAATGACAATTAGCGACTAGGATATTTTTGTCGGATTTTTAGCAATGGCAAGCCCTCGCTAATAGCATTAGCGATGGCAAACTAACTATTAGTGATGGTAGTTAGCCATCATTAATAGTCAATTTTCTTGTAGTATAGATCCTCTACCATCAACATCAGACTTAAAGTCTGAATTGTGAATCTTTTTATCCTCTATTTTTTTTCTCCTCCCAAAGATCATGAACATATCTTAAGTGCTTCTCAGGTACTTAAAAATATTCTTCGTAGCTATCCAGTACCCTCAGTCTAGATTCAATCAATATTTGCTCATGACATTCATAGCAAGAACTATATCGATTTGTGTGCATAGCATGACATACATGAGGTTTCCTTTAATTGAAGCATAAGAGATCTTGCTTATGTGCTGAATCTCCTCAAATGTGCCAAAGTACATCTTCTTGGAGGGATCAATCTCATACCTAAACTGTAGAAATCCTTCTAAGAGTTATCCATGCTGAACCCTTTCAATACTTTCTCTATGCACATTTTCTATGAAAGATTTAGCATTCCTTAAAGTGTATCTCATAGACCTAGACATATCTCATAAATCTTTATTGGATGCTTTTTGAGGTCTTTTATGGAGAGTTTGTTTAGACAATCAAATTTTAAATCGATATTAGTATAGGAACAATTTTTCTAATCAGAAGGATGTCATCCACATATAATACGAGGATTGTGACAATACTCCCACTGACCTTTGTAAACACATGTTTCTCTTAAAGAACATTTGATTACATCAAATGATTTGATCACATCAAATCATGTTCCTTATCTCCCATGAAGAACACTTTCTCTATATCCTCTGACAAAATATCTAAGTATCTTTCAATAGGATAAGAGATTATGAAATGAAGGAGGGACTATATGTACTAGCTTAACATGAATAGGTTCTATAGGTTCTATGACTCATTTCTCTTAAGAGACTTTCTCTTTTGAACTCAGTTTTCCTCCCACTATTCCATCTTAGACAAACTATTTTTTCAAGAACATAGTATATCGGGTCACAATCACATTGTGATCCTTTAGGAAGAAAGTATTCCTAAAACCCTTAGGATATTTTGAAACGAGTCTCATAGATCAACCTTTAACTTAGTCCACATGTCAACACTTGACATGGGTCGAACATCTTAAATATGCCACATCTCATACAGCGTGATAGGAAGAACTTAAAGGGAATTTTATTCATTAAGTTAAGCTTATTTCTAAAGAAAATGAGGAAAGATTAGTGGATTGGACCATATTAAATAGGGTCTTATTCCTACTCTCAACACCCCATCAAGTTGAGGTGCACCAGAAAGAGTCTATTATGAGACTATATCATTTTCTTGAGATAAGTTAGAAACTCCCATTAAGGCATATACCTCTTCAATCTCATCGAAGAATCTTAAAGATTTTTTAATTTATTTATTTACTTCATATCTGAATTCTTTAAACCTTTCAAGATTTCATATTTGTGTCTCACACATATACCTATACTATGAACAGTCACCAATATAAGTAATGAAGTAAAGAGAATCATCCCTTGTCCAGCTCATTAAATGGACTGCATACATCAGAATGTATCAGGACAAGTGTATTAGTAGTCCTCTCCCCATGTCCTATAAAAGGTGTTTTGGCCATCTATTCTTGAAGGCAGAATTCATAAACCAGAAACAATTCGAGAGTCGATGAGCCTAGGAGCTCATACCTTTCCAATTTATTTATTCTGTCCTCTCTAATATGGTCAAGCCTGAGGTGCCACATATACTTTGGGTCTATCTCATCTTTGGATCTCTTAGATCCTACGGTACTTACTATCTGCTCATACCTTCTAAAGGTATATCCCTTATTATTTTCTCTAAGTTCTCCAGTATACAGGAACCCTTCCCCTTTAACTCTTCAAGATCCTTTCAGTAGTCTCCAACTCAACCAAGGTGCAATCGATTTTATTCATGTCGTAGTTTACTATAAACTGTCCATATGAACTAGTAAGGAATTGCATAATCAAATCCATTCATAATTCCTTATGCTTGGATATATTGAGCTTCTCAAGCTCATCCAAATTCTTGATCATTGTCAAACAATGATCATGAACTGATTGCTCTTTGGTTAATGTCCGATGGTTTGGTGACTCAGGGATATTCTGGTTAGCTCAACTTCTTGAAACTTAAAATCATTTTAGATTTTTGAGCCAGTCTTTATAACTTGATCGGTTAGTCAATTGGTTCTAAGTTTGTGAGGATTGAAAGCTGCTTTTTAATCTTATCAGAGAGTAGAGATTCTAGTTAAATATATGTACTTGATTTTAAATTTATTCTATAAACTTTTAAAATAAATATGCTCTCACTATTTTTTGGATCCCAACACTCCTCAGATTGGAAAATGGAAACTCCTTCGCGAGTTAGGGTTCCTAGTGGGTACTGCGGTCCCACTGACTGGCACGCTACCTCACTTGACAGTTATTGACAAACGTGTCAATCAATAGATGGATAACTCTTGTCTAATGCTTTTCAAGTAAATTACGATGGACTTAGTCTCTAGGTTCTGAAATCTCACTTGATAGTTATTGAACTCATTTCCTAATTAAGTCAGACCTACCATTGAGCATGAGTGAAGTCATCATTAGGACCCTCACTTGACAGTTATTAGATCCAATCCCATCTCCACCCCATAGTATCTCATGCCAATAGAGTGGTTGCTTCTTTTTTGATGCAACTGAACCACTGTATCCAGTTGAGAACAATCAACATCGAAGAGGGCATGGTACTCTATAATGGTGGAAGACCTTATGACTTAATATTAATGTGGAGATTTTTAATTTAGGTCTTTTTAATCTTAATTAGTTATAACTGTTATGACTAACCCTAAGAACATGAGCTAGCTCGAATCACCAAGCAATTACATCAAGACTAATCAAACAAATTGGCCAAAAAAGTATAAGATCAATAGGGGTCCCCCCTTTGCTTTTCTTAGACACCAATAAATTGATCAGGCCAACGAACGTAACTAATTAAATAACTACCTATCTTTAAATTAAACAAAACTACTTTTCTTAGACACCAATAGGTCAATCAATTTTGAATAAATTAGCTTGTGTAACTCAAACTTGAGCCACTAAGCCAAATTAGGTCTTTGAGTTAATCGATCCAACATGAGGTTGTTAATCGATATGATCAATCTACAACTATTAGATTAATCTCGAGCACTCTTGATCTAATCCAAATCAACTCTTGATTGAGTTGGATCAACCGCTCATCTCGATTGAGCCCTATGTATAAATCGATTATCCAAAAGTAATTGAATTACTAGACCTAATTGAATTATCCAAGTCCGAACCCTCATATTTTATGCTTAAGATTAAGATCTTAAATTCTCAATTTCAGATCTTTAATTAAGTGTATTATGAATATGAGGTAGTTTAGATGTCCAAACTATTTTCATATCTAAACATTTAATAATGTATCTCATACATGAATCTAGAGTTTTAAATTAAAGGGTCACATCTCATATCATCCTAGGACAACTACTAAGCACAATCTCCATTATGTCAGGGCAATCTTATGTCAAGATGATTTTGATTAATCCAACTAATTTAGATCTAATCTAAAATAAATTTTATCAATTATATATCTCATGTATAAATAAGATCTAATCATGTACATTTCATATAACTTTTAGATCTAATAAATATGCATCTCATGCAATATTCAAATCTATTAACATACATCTCATGCATATTAAAATAGATTATGTATCTCATATATAACTACATCTACATATATCACATATGTATATCATCTCTAATATATTACATGTATTTAAATTAGATCTAATCTAATTTACTAAATCTGATTTTTAGATCTAAAGATTTAATTTTCAGATCTACACATATCACATATGCATATACATTTCATGTGTAATCTAGATCTAATTATGTACATCTCATGTAATTTTTAAATTAGATCTAATTTAATTTATTAGATCTAAAGATCTGATTTTTAGATCTTAATAACATGCATGTGAAATAAATTCATAGCTTTGATACCACTTGAAGAAATTTTGACTTTTGAGATATGCATATAGAGATCAGAACATGTAGATTTTTAACTTTTAAAATCATGAATGCAGCAAAATTTAAACTTGATCTAGATTTAAAATAATTTTAAATCTAACATACATAAAATATAGATCTAATCTACACATACCAAAAATGTTTGCATGTTAAAATTAAGATGTTGAAAAATAAAATCAGATTTAGAGTTAGACCTTTACCTTTGCGTGGGTTGATCTTCATCATGATCTGATGGTCTATGATAATCTGATGAGGTTCTTACAGAGCTGCACATTCGATCTCTATGGATATCCATCGAGGTTGATTTGATCAAGAGGACTCGATCTCACCGGGGTGCTAACTTCCTTGTAGAGATTGCTCCCTAGATTGTCGAATCGGCTAGATTTTTTGATTCTCTTCTCAAGAGAATCAATTAGATCTACAGGAGGATATGATGAAATTAGATCACATCTAATTTTTTTTTTTTACTTTTTTCTTTTCAAGAAAAAATCAAAGATCTATTGAAGAAGACAAGAGATCTAATCTCTTTCTTCTTCCATCTTGTCCAACTCTTGGACTAGATCTAAGAAAAGATAGAGGAGAATTTTTATCCATCTTAAGGACCAATAGGAAGAGGTAAAAATCAGATCAAATCTAATTTTAATCATGTTCAACTCTTGACTATGTATAGATGAGAACCGTCCATCTCATGGACTAAAATAAATTAAATCAAATCTGATTTTAATCATGTTCAACTCTTGAACATGTATGAAGGAGAAGATGATAGAGACATATCCAACTCTTTAGATAAGGAGAGAAAGAGGAGAGATGTTCAACTCTTGAACATAAGATAAGAGAGAAAGTGAGAGATCTTACCTTCAACAACCAACCTTTGGTTGTCAGAAAGAAGAAAAACAACCCTCACACGCCAACCCAAGGAGCCGTAGCATCATCTCTCTATTTTTCATGCCTACTACCTTAGGATGCGCATCCCAGAGCAAGACGTATGACCCAGGTCGGGACTCATGTCCCAGGTCCTCCTCCCACTACCTTGGTTAGTAGGCACCCCTCTTATCCCTATTTAAAGGGAGTTAGTTAGGGTTTTAGTTAGAGTCTAAATCCAAGTAGAAGTTGGAGTCTAATTTAGATTGAGTTAAGTCCAATCCCATTAGACTCATGAAACCTAATCAAAGTCAAACTAGAATCATATCTAATCAAATTAAATCTGATTTAATTTGACTAAGATCCAATCCAAATCAAATATGGGTAAAGATTAGGTCAAACAGAATCTAGATAGGTTTGGATCAAGAATTCGTTAAATCTAATCCCATTAGATTAATGAAATCTAGTTTGAGTCAAACTCAAACCAAAACTAATCAAATTAAATTTGATTTAATTTGATTAGGATCTAATCCTAATATTTGATCAAATCAAATAATATGCAATAATTATAATTTAGTCCTCTTATAACTTACTAACTCTTAATAAGTCCTCCATGTAACTTTTACATATTAGTTCAATCATCAATCAAATTGATAATTGAATCTTTTTATGATTCGAAATCGTTATTCGACAATCTGATCGACCAGGATCTCTTTTGTGTGTGATCCCATAGGTTCTATTTTGTCTGATAGTGAAAAATATTTTGATCTCTATTAAAATATTATTGAAACTCTTTTCAATAGATTGAAATAATTTTAACTCACCAATCAAGAATTATTGATCATCAAAATAATTCTTATTGATTCCATAATCTGTCGATGATGCTTAGCAGTATGTAGTGACAATCCAATAGAACAGAAAGATGAACCTCTAGGTGTAGTTTTCATGTGATTCAGTTCTTCTATCATGAGTCCCGACAAGATGGAGGTTATAAAAAATTCGTCAAACCTCATCGTCTGTCATATGTAAGATTAATTCGATTTGAGTTCATTTGTGAAATCTGATAAAAACTCTTTTTCATCATTCATACTATCCTGATCAAGATCTTCCAAATTCAATCTCATAAATCACATAGCACTACTTCTTAACTACTAAGGTCAATAGATCCCATTTAGGTGCACACCTTATTCCTACAATGAACCTACTGCAGCCAACAAACACCTCAAGACTTCATATGGCTAGAAGACTGAGTTATGATACAGTCAAACAACAGTAATTTTATTGTGAATAGTTGAGGCACCACAGGTCAAGAACTAGTCACACTACTACAGCATCGAGAATGTCACTGATAAGTGAGTAGACATCCAAGTGACTTTTCATATTGATCACGCTCGGTACTTTTGTTCTCTATCAAATACCAACACTCTTGCTCCAAGATCTCTATACTTTAGATTCGAGACTCATCTATCCTAAGAAAAATGATCTGTACATCAATTTTGTCGGATCCATTATCATCTCTATGATGATCCTTCGATCGGAAGTAATTTAGAAATTAATCATTAATGACAGATGCCTCAAATTCTTAATTTTTGACAATATATGTCATCATCTTATTAATTTTTTAGATGATTCATAGACACATTTACTACATGAATGAAATTAACTATCATAATTTATTTGATCAAGTATAAAATTATATCCTAGAAAGAATTAATGTGTCGACTTGATTAGCTTCTAGGACATACATATGGTAAAATCATGATATAATTAGTTGGATTTTGATCAAAAGTAATGGTAAAATGATTGATCATGAAATTTTATCTTATATTGTGATTATTAATTTGATTATTAATAATTGAGTGAATTCAAAGCTCAAATTTGATATGAGAGAATCCTATGATATTGCTCTTAATTTTGAAAATTAATTATTTAGTGGCAAGATAAAGATTTATTGATTAAATAATTTTTTCATGTTGGACTAAGAAGATCTTTTGTGATATTTGATTGGAATGTTCTTTGAAGTTTATATTGAAATGTGCATCATGTATACAGTTTGCTTGTAGAAACAAAAATAAATACAATTGGGATATTACAAAGAAATCTATTTTTTATTAAAGAAATTGACTATGAGATTATAGAATATTAAATTTGTTAGAATCTTTAATTATCATCTTTAGATCCAAATAATAGATCTTATTTATGTCTATTGGAGACTATATGGTGTGTATGAAACTTCAATTCAAATTTTAGATTTATAAGTTGATCGAAGGATTTTTTGCCATTGTTGTTGAGGTTATTAATAAAATCTTTGATTGCTATCTTTAGATCAAGATAAAAGATTTTATTTATGTCTATTCGAGAATTATGGGACATGCATGAAATTGTAATTTAAAATTTAGGATTTATGGAGTTCTTTTTTCCTTGTTGTTGGAGTCCTTGGTAAAATCTAGCATTGCATGGAGATTTGATTTTTAAGAAGTTTGCATGATTATTATGAAAAGATTTTGATAGATGTCAAAGACTTTTTATGGAAGAAACTTTAAAAAATATGATTGAGTCAATTTATTTATATATTTTGATTTAAATTCTAACTTGATGGAGCATCAAAAAATTTTTCTTATTAATTTTGCTTATAAGATTTTGATTTAAAAATTATCTAATTGAATTGATACAAGAATTAAGATTTGATTTATATTAGATTATAGTAAACCTATATGATGATTTGAATATGTTAAACTCAAGAGATGTATTTGAACATATTGAGGACAATAACTTATATTAATTGTGTACAATCTAAAAACTTGATTTGACATAAATGCATTGATGGATTTGAATCAGAATGCTCAACGAAAATATGGTGGTCCGAATTATTTTTAAACTAAATAAAATACGAATTTGGTTTGAAAGATACTATGATGAAAGATTTGATTTGAAATTAGAGGATGATTATAACTTAAGATAAAAAGTATTCCTGAATTTTTGATGACTTAGCAAGAAAAATTTCAAGAATGAAATTGCTTTTTAGAGAGAGAGGATGTGATACCCTAAACCTAGTTAAACAACTGTATAAGTCTTAAAGTGGCAGAAAAATCAAAAAAAGAAAAAAAAGAAGAGATGAGAAGAAGACTCCCATTGATGGGAGTCTTCCTCCTGATTCCATCGAAAGAGACCAAGCTCAAGAAGAGATTTGAAGCTCGATCCCATTGCTATTTAAGAGAATCAAAACCCCTTGTTCTTCCCCACTAGAAATTGCCACAACCACTACCATCTTCCTTCCTCTTTTTCTCTTAGAAAAACCATCGATCAGGCTCGCTATAACCACTGAAATTGCAGCAAATCTCTTACTAGAGTCAAGGTAATCATCTCTGATTCTTCTTCCTTTTCTCTTTCCCAACCTAAGGGTCATTGATTTTGCCAGATAGTCGCTGGAAAAATCATCAAAAGATGGATCTTCTGACCTTGTTTCTCCTTTTTCCAACCTTTTCCACTGTCGGCATGTGTCGCTAGAGTTCTTGACCAACCCCCTATGCCGGCTAGTGTCTTGTTATTAAAGTTCGATCATCAAAGATTATGGGATTCACAGGCTTAGGATAGAGCCTTATTTTATTATTTTATTTCTTTTCTTTTTTCTTCATTTGATTCTCCTCACCAATAGCCCTTAGTCATCATCCGACTGCTCCTCGCAATTGATGGCCACAGGTCCTCTAAGCTAGCGGCCACCATTGGGCTATAAGCCCTTTTCTATTTTGAGAATATAAGGGGAAGTAAATCTCCTATTCGCCCAAATGTGAGGAAGAAGGAAAGAAAAAAAAAGGAAAAGGAAGAAAAGAAAGAGAAGAAAAAAATGAAGAAAAAAGGAAAAAAAAAAGAAAAAAAATTTCTCTCTCTCTTCCTTCTTTCCTCTATCTTCTCTCTCCACTTTCTCTCTCTAGTTTTTCTCTCCACTTTCTCTCTTTAGTTTCTTTCTCTATAGTTCTCTCTCTAGATTGTTTCTCTTTCGTAGAGTTTTCGGGATCTTTGAAAAAATTGATGATGAATTTGAATGATCCTAGTGAAGGAGTCCTGATCTGTAATCGTCAGACAACATACCGGCAGCCATCCTGGCCAAATTGGATTCTATTAGATTTATTTTTTTTCATAATTTTTATTGAACCATATGTACACTAGTTTAATTGTGATTTGATGAAATTATTTTGCTTGGACTGATTGAGATATTGGGCAATATTGCCTGATCAGTCCTATTTCATCTCATTAATTTCTTTTTTTCTGATTTTCTCTCTTCACTTAATTTATGAATTTGATGAAGGATTCCCAATCCTATCGTTTGAATCTGAGTTGATTCAGTAGATAGATTTTGAACCACTTTATCAATTGAATAGCATATCTATACTATCCAAATTTTTATTGAATATTATAAAATTCAATCTTTATTGATCTCTATCGAATCTTTGCATCTTTAATGATCTTAATTAAATAAAAATATTTGATCGAATTGACCTTTAATTATCGGATGATATACCGATCTTCATTTTGACTCTTGTTAAATAATACTGATCTTGATCATCCTCAATCTCTATTGAACTACCTATATCCTAATTAGATCTTGATTGGATGAAATTAGATGGTTGGACCAATTTGAATTGTCAGATGTAGCTATCTGTCCATCTTATCTTTCTTAATTATTTGTATCCTTTCTGATTATTAAACTTGATCTTGAATAGGATTATAAATGTCTAGTAATGGGATACTATTATATGATTTATGAACCACAGATTTTGAAAAGAAATTTCTAGGATATGCGGATTTATTGGTATATGTATGAGGTAAGTAATGTTTTATTTTTTTTAGATTTTTTAATAAATTATGAGATATTTTTCTTGACATAATTTATAAAATGATGCATAAATTTGATTGATCATATTTCATTATTAAAAATATTATTTTAAAATATTATGATGAAGCATGATTGAAAATATTTGATCTTGTTATACATTATACTTGATTGATTTCGATATCATATGATTATATGTACAACTATCGAACTAGAATATAAAACATGATTTATAAAAAAAAATTTGATTCAAGATGATTTGAACTTTTGGTCTGACTATGTAGAGAATTCCATCAATGGGGTTAATATATTGGTAATTGATTAGTCTTGAGAATTTATATCACTAGCAGATCAGTGACATGTCTCCAACAGACCAACGACAAACCGCTAGTAGACTAGTATTTTCAAAGGATTTTGCTACCAGATGATTTGCAGCATGCTGCAAGATGACATATAGCTTATTATAAGATGACATATGGTGTTATGATCCTACCACATGGATAATATGGTCATAGCTCTTGGTTGATGAGAATTTAATATTTTGAAAGAAAGTAGATTCTTGAAAGAAAGTCGAATTTTGAAAAGGAATTGAATTTGATATGAACTATGTTTAGATAATACTGCATAATGAGAATTGATTTAGAACTGATGAATTTTATATACTTATTTTTTATAAATATTTATTTATTTTATTATCTGATTTAATCTAGTTAAAGTGATTATTGTTTATTGAGCTGTCTAGCTCATTACTTTCTATTTTATTATTTTTATAAATCTTGAGAGTTAAAATGATATGCGAATATGTACAGAAGGGTAATTAGAAACAAAACCTCGATACTTTTAGTTTAGATTAAAAATTTTATTAAATTTGATGTAAGATCTTTCAAATATTATTAAATATAATTTATTGAGATATTAAAGCTGTAATTTAGAGTTATTAAAATTTAGACTTAATTTACTGACTAATTATTCTGCTGTTGCTTTATGATAGCATTATAAGATGTATTATATGTTTATGGAGAGAATTCTCTCTGAGTATGCGGTGGTTACCACAACTCCTAACTCATGATCTCAGATTGAAGGCGTGATAGGTTCTAACCAATTTAGCTTCTAGAAATGAGTGGGACATAAAGTACTTTGTTTTATACTAAAAATAAGAGGAAATCAGATTTTTGTATCAATTTCTATTTTTGTTTTGTAGCAGTGCACTGTAAAGATTTATAATTCTCTAAAGCCTACACCTTTCTCTTTTGTTAAATAGACTCTTTCAGCTTATTTGATAAAGCTTCCTCTCCTTTTTCTTTTGCTTTTAACAAATTTAATTTCTCCTGCACTTTCTCTAAAATAATAAAATAATTAATTTTATATTTTGGAGGTACTTGTGCCAACCACCTTCAGTAATACTAGCATGCAACCCGCCGCCTCCAAACTTCAAAAAACATTATCGAATATAGCATGATTTATCATCCGCACCGATTTTTCATTTAAATTTAGAAAAAATAATAAAAAATTATATAAGACTCTAATTGAGCTAAAAATATTCTATGATAGAATAGAAACATAATGATTGCAATGATATGAAATCAGTAGTTAGATTTTTTTTAAATAACTTATATCACCTGAATTTTAATTTCTTTGCAGGTGACATTGCCGATGGTCTTCTGCACAACCAATACAAAATCATTTTTTTTCCAAAAATTTTAAAAAAAATTATATAGAATAAAATATATAGCTAGTATGTGTTACCAGATCACAGTTGGTGATTTCTTTGAAGGAGTGGTTTGGTAAAAAAGGTCATCCTGATTCTATTTTTTAGGAGTTGTGAAAATAAATTCTTCTAAAATTTAAGACAGAGGTGCGGATGAAGAACTTTTGCATAAATTATCCGGCATAGATTCATTAGTCGGCTTAGATTCATCTTCCTTAAAAGTTCTAGTTACTTTGAAGCTGAAGCTGTTATTATTAAAATTCTCTAAACCCAATATTATCTGGAAGATATAGACATTGCAAAAAAAAATTTTGATAGCAATAGAAAGAATGAATCTATCACATCTTACATTTGCTGCAAGATTTAGTGCCAAAATGCTAATTAACTATTGGGCCAATTTTCTGAATATAATAAAATTTGTTATGCCAGTACTATAATCAATAGTGGCGTTCAATTTTTATCTAATAAGATTAGATATGTTGTGGTTAGTTTCGCTTGGTTAAGAAATTTATTTGATCTAGAATAAATAAATCAAGATAATTAAGAAAATGCTATGATTATACCATCATACTGGAGGTTGATCTTATCACATTGGTTGCACTAAAAATTACCACCATATATTTTCATTGTAACTCTACAATTAGCATGATTTGTACCATTAACTATAAAATGTGTCAATTTCTTTTAAATTTACTTTGTATGTAAATTTGATTCCCAGGAAAAAGGGTGAACTAAGTTATTGTATTAGAGCGTACAATAATTTTATAACGAAAATATTAGAGTATACCTGAAACCATATGTATCTGAAACTCTTGAATCATTTTTCTATTAGTGGTGGCTTCATCTCATGGATCAATAATAGTTTGTTGCTCCTATTCCATAAAATTGATTGGTTCAATTGATGCTTTCGTCTTACACATATGTTTAGATTAAATCCAAAAATTTCAATGTTTGTTAAGTATAATAGCATAAATTCATGTATGTAAACCTGTGTTAATATTCTTGTATTGCCGGCATGTCCATGACCATGCAAAACCTTGATGCCGAATATGTTGATAAACATATTTTTCTATAAATACAGGACATACAAATTATTTTGGTTATATAAGAATATTGATTCTTTCATTAAAATGTACCATATTGGAAAAGCTATACTTGTACGTTCTTATAGTCATCCCTATCAAAATAATAATAATCGGACCTCCTCTTTCTTTATCATGAATCATGTCCCGATCCATTTCTTTAGCAAATTTAGCCTAAAAAATAATAGGTACTTTTTGCATACTGCAAAACATATAACATATTTATGTATATATAACAATATTATATGGTTAAAAAAAATAATTATAATAGTTGCACGATAGCATTTGCTTCTAGTAATTAAAAAAGAAGTTGGGCGAATGTGTGTTACAGTATATTTTCTATTTCTAGCATTCTTTTACAAATTATTTTTTGTTTGACATGTCTACTCAAGTGATTCAAGAGTTGTTATATGACTAATAACATTTAGGATTGATATAACAAAAATATATATAACTTTTTGTAATCTAGGTTTCGAAAGTTGGTGGGTAAAATTTATACATACTATCAAACGAAGATTATTATGATTTCTAGCTACCAATTCATCAAAACCAATAAAATTTAATTTTTGAAGAAGTATTGAGCTATTATGGCCATTAGCTTTCTATACAACTGTCCATCTATTGATGTAGATAATAAGTTGATGAATAGCAATCTCGAAACTTTTTTTGTTAAAAGCAATGCTAAATTTCTCAAAAAAATATATATTTTCTTCAATGAGGATATTCCTCAATTATATAGCATCTTCTCTGTGGATAAATGCTTGAATAATATTTTCCTATATAACATAAGTTTAAATAAACCATAAATATATATAAGATGTATATATAAAAATCTTGGTAAAAAAACTATAAAAAATGTTTAAACAACCTCTTCATCTATCAAGATGCAATTAACGCTCAGCAGTTGATTATCAACATTAGAATTTATTGAATCTCAAATCCTTGCAAGCCTTGCTTTGATTCTTCATATTTGTTTTTCTAATCATAATTGCAATAATAAATTATACTCCATATCTTTCTTGCTAATTTGTTGGTAAAAATTTTTAGAACAAAAAAAAACATCAAAAGATATATAAATTATATGGAATAGTATTTCTAACAATCAATAAGATATTACTTGGTTCTTAAAAAAAATCTAAAGATAAATTAGTAAATATTTTAAGATTGATATTTTTGTACAATCTTCGAACTCAGTATATTCATTCTTTATCAAAATCTTAGTTCCTTATGGTGATGTAACACAGGAAAGTACAATATAAAATTGATCATGACTAAATATCGAAGTGGATAAGTATAATCCAACTTTATTTAATATCTGATCTTGACTTTTGTTGATTGTCGTGATATAGCAGAGTTTTACCAAAAATTGTGTTCTCTTAAAAGTGAATGCCCATCTTATTTTAGTTATTTATATAATAATGCAAGGGATGTAGACTTTGGTATCAATATTATGACTATCGTTGATAACTTTTGCTTCTATAACCTTCATATTTAAGTTAGTTATAATCAAACTTGTGCTATTATAGAGTTCTGTACTTTGATTAATATTTTATAATAATATTATTGGAGCACCTTTTTTTAATCGTAAGTCATGTTACGGAATGCCGTTGAATTTATAAAAAATTTAAAAGTTCAATAGAGTACAAAACATTTTTGGGAGTAGTATCCATTTGTGCTGCATATTATATCAAAACTTAAATATATTTTTTCTTCACCATCCATTGGAGATAGCAAATACATATTTCTTTCATCAACAACTTTATTTGTAGGTATAATTATAGCTCCCTCTTTTAAACACATAGGATCATGATAATTTTTTACAAAATCTATATAAATAGTAGAGGCAATATGCTAAACATGATCTTTTTTTGTTTTTATAAGTGACACATCCAGAATTTTTATCCACCGTTCCCCTTCTTCTTCTTCTTCTAATTTGATGACACATATCTTTACATCACTGACATCTAAAATCTATTTACTGAAATTGATCAATAATATTTTGGATTCTTTATCCATATTATTATCCAACAATCATATATTCCTTTTTAGAAGAAAGATTTTGTAATAGTTCTATAAACATGATCTACTAATTGATGTATCAATTGTTTCTATTCTATCTCCTTCAATAACCACCAGAATAATTTACTTAAAATATTCTCTAAGAATAATTTTTCTTCGGTATATGAATATCCCATTCATAAAATAATTTTTAAAATTTTGTCAAGTGCTTCAAAATAATTTTTATGATTCATAGTTGCTTCACCTCAAATTATTAAACTTATGGATTCAATCAACTTTATAAGCTAAGTTTCCTTTTTGATTTCACATATCGAACACTTGTAAATGTTAATTGATATTTTAAACCTTTAATTTGTAGTTCATCCTTGAGGAAATAAAAGGGATGCCATTCTGAAAGAAATATTAATTAAAATAATTATTTTCTCTAATCATATTTTCGAAATAATTATTTATCAAAGATAAGTTTTGTCCATTCCTCCATGACTGTATATAAAAAATAAGCCACCCTTATTTTCATTCACAGCATTCAACATTGCATCATATATAAGCTTTTATTCTTTATTCAATTTTTCAAATAATCTTAGACGTTCTTCTTGCAGTTCATACACATCATAACCAAGCTTTTCTCTTAGCAATCTATTGTTTAATTCTTCTACTATTATTTTATTAGACATTAAAAGATTATAATTAGAAAGAGAATGGTAATTCTTGTTGAATAGTTTCTCCGATTAAAATAGAATATAATTCTTCAATTGTGATTCTGGAATTTACAAATTGAAAAGTTCTAATATATTTTTTAATCTACAAATGATATCATCCATAAAATTTTTTTGATGCATCTTCAATAAATTATTTGGATCAGCCACTTTATAGTAAACAATCAAAGTAATGAAAAATTATCTTAATTCCAATATTATTGTCAAATGAGAAGCCTTAGCCAATGCTGTATTCCATTCTTTATCATCATCTAATAAATTAGATGCATTACATATAGATTGAAATATAGAATAAATAATACAATTCATTATTTTGATTTCATCATAATTTCTAGCTTCTTTCACAATGGTTAAAAGAATTCCTAAATAATATAGTTCACCTAAACTTGGATGAATATAAACTATCCTACCAATCTGATTTTTTTATTTTCTCTTCATCCATATTTTATCTCTAGAATTCCACATCTACTTTTTGTGAGAAATTTTGCATAGTTGAGCTATTGAGCAATCTCAAATATTTTATTTGTTTATATCCATTCTGTAAATATTATTTTTCCTCCATCTTTTCTTACAAGAATAGATGATAAGTTTTGATTTTCATGATAGATAATTCGATTCATAAATGGAAGATGTACAATCAATCATTCCATGGTTGGCTCTCTAAAATAAATATCAAATTAAAATAATCACCAAATAATTTCATATGTAGATAAATATCAACAATCAAGATATATTTTCACTTCACCAACTTATTCATATTGGTGCTCTCTGGTGCTATTATTAATCAATACATTCTCTATTATTACAGTCCTTATTCTATCCACACCTTTATTGATATATTTCAATAAATATTTAATTATTTTTAATTTATTGCACCATTCAGTATTTTTATTTGCGTGATAGCATATAACCAAATCCAAATTATATGAAACAATAAATCTATTATCAAGTATATCTCTATTTTTTATGTCATATCATCTATTATTTTTTCTCCTGTAAATGGCAAATTTATTTTTGTCAATTGACGTTTATGTTTGGAGTTTTTTTTGAAAAATATTTTGAAGAATGTCCTTTTATCTTACATGACGATCTAGGATTAGCTTATGCATATGGACCATTCATTATAATTTTTACAACACCTATTGGATCAATATTTTTATTAGGCAACTCAGTATAAATTATAGAATCTACATCCATTACTATTGGATACTTATATTTAAGATCCAATCAAAATAGGATATGAACATATGGTAAATCATGTTTTTTGAAACTCTACTATATATAAAGTTGCAAATGGTAAAAAAATCAACCATGCTAGAATATAGTTTAGAATTTATCGGTATCTATATGTCAAAATTTTCTGTCAAGAAATGGTATCTTATCTCCAACTGTTCTTCTAAAATGATATTTTTTAGTAATATTTGACATCAATTCTTTGAGCTTAATTTTGAAAACTTGACTAACAACATCAGGCCTATCCTCAAATCTTTTATTAGGAATTAGGTTTAAATCTACTTGAATTTCTAACCATTTTATGTTGCAGATAAATATCATAAATAAGTTGAAATGCCCATGCCACCTATAGATAGTAATAGCATCATGATAATTTTGAATTATATATATTGGACTTCTGCTAAAACTCGATGGTAGAATAATTCTCTTTCCGATCGCCTTACTATCAATATCATCTCGTACCACCACATCATTAACATCCTGATGAATTTCTGATCGAAGGTCTTTCTAATTTCTTCTAACATAATCTAGTTTTTTCTCTTCAATCCGTGCAAAAGCATCAACTACATATTATTGGAATAACCTTCCACCTCTTATTAATATTTGTCTCTCATTAAGCCTTTGCTATATTCTATATGCATAAAATTCTCTTATAGTGACATATTGCTTAGCTACGGAATGTTTATGTAGGCATTCTTCATATCCGATATCAATCTTAAAACCATCTTTATATTATGAAAACAAAATTGGATACTCATTGATGTATTTTAAACCTTCAATTTTATGCTCAATAATAACATCATGTTGGCGATCTTCTTGATTGATATCACCGACAATCAATTCAGCTATTTTAGAAGCCATAGGACTATCATACTGCAAATTATCTTACCGATCTTTTTCCAATAATCTTAATTATATTGATAAAAAGTCTAATTCTTTAAAATAATCTCTAGCCATTCTGAAAGTCCTAACAATCTAATTTTCAGTATCAAATAATTCAATTAATCCTTCCATAATTTTTTAATCTATATCCAAAGAATTATCATTTAGATTTAATGCTCTTATTCTGTTATCTACTTTATGTTCGGTATCATATATATAATTACACAAAATTAGGCTTTTCTCCATTACTTGATAACAAAAAATATATTCTATGATGATTCTAATCATTGATTCAAAAAACATATAGATCTAATTTATTATTAATATCATTATCGATTTTGGCACCTATTGATATAAATATAAATATCGAGTTATTGTTTTAATATTTTCTCAAAATTTTGAGGCTCTTTTTCTTATCTCTCCCACCAAAGTATTTAAAAAAGCTGAAATTTCTTTTAATAATGGCAAATCCACCCTACCTTCATGATAGCATAGGCTAAATATCAAGTTGGATGTATTTTCTAATTTATACACATGTTCTTTATACCAAAATATGGCTCTACAATATCCATAGCAATATTCATGCAATCCAACATTTAAAGTTCAGTGAATTTCCCTACATGATAAAAAAATAATAATAAACTTTTTAGTCTCCCTTATATAAAAAATTCTAGTAAAGAATTATAATAAAAAAATTTACTTCAACATCTAGGGGAAAATCTATCAAAACTTCATTGATCATATGGTTAATCATCTACTATAATTAAAATAAACATAAATTTTAATAAAGAGATATATATTAAAAATATAATATATACTTCTTATTATTTGAAAATCATTAAACTATACTGTTATAGCCCAAAACCCTTTTCAGCCCACAAAAGCCCAAACAGAAAAAAAAAAAAAAAAAAAATAGAGGAATTCTAAACCGGGAAGAAGACTCCCGATAGGAGTCTCCTTCTCCGACGAAATCCGAGCAAAGATTGAACTCCTAAGACCCCTCGGAGTCCTAGGAATTCCTATAAGAAGACCCCCTCTCTTTAGAATCGATTCATCGGTCTTTTCTTCCCCTCTTTCTCTCCGATTTTTCCCGAAGAAGAGCCGCGGGCGCAGTTGGTTCCTCGCTGTGTTTTCTCTCCGACGAGGTTCCAGGAGGTCGTGGTAAGTCCTTCACTTTTTCCTCCCTTCCTTCCTCTTTCCCCTGTGCGTTTGTGCGCGGTGGCCGGTGACGAGCGTCGCCGATTTTTGGTCGGGAACAGACTCTGTTTTTTGGCTTATTTTCCTTGAAATCTCCGGCGCCGGCGATCGAAAATTGATCGCCGGCCACCCTCCTCCGTGACCGGGGGAGTGATTCCCGTCGGCCGCCGGCCTCCGCCGCGGCGGTCGTGGCCCGAACGGCCGGTCAAGGCCGAGGGGACGCCGGTCCCCTGTTCCGGTGCGGGAAGAACCGAGAAGAAGAAGAAAAAGAAAAAGAAAAGAAAAGAAGAAAAAGGAAAGAAAAAGAAGAAAAAAGAAGAAAAAGAAAAAGAAGAAAAAGAAAAGAAAAAAAAAAAGAAAAAAAAAGAAAAAAGAAAAAATAATAATAAAATATATATATATATATTTATATATATATATATATGAACAAATAAGTAAGTAAGTAAATAAATAAATAAATAAATAAAAATTGAAATTGATGAGAGAGAGAGTTTCTCTCTCTTCTCTCTCTTCTTTTCAGTCTGAACTCTGACTTTTTCTCTCTAAAATTGGACTTTCTCTCTCTACTTTCTCTATCTAGAATTTTCTCTCTCTAGGATATTTCTCTCTCTTGATGGATTCCTCTCTCTCTAAAGTTATTCCTCTAGGATTAGCGTAGTAGGAGGTCTCATCTAATGATTTTGATCGAGTTTAGGAAAGAGTCGATTCTAAGTGAGATTTTGAGTTGGAATTTGTTTAGATTTAATTTTGAATTAAAATTAATGTAAAAATATAATTTTGGATAATAGGCACGGAAGAATCTCCTAGAAGTTAGTCGATCCGTTCATTCAGTGCTCCGTGAAAGGTAAGTAATGAATCATCTTCTCGAGATATTCTATATTTATTCTGAAAATAAATAATTATTCTCTGAAATTATGCATGATTTATGAAATTATGTTTTGAAAGAAAAGTGCTTTTGAAATGTTATGGTATATCGATTTATGCACATGTTTAGTGAAAGATTATGATATATATTGTGGTACTAAGTATTTTGATATAGATCGGATTTATGCTCTCAGCCTAACTATGTTTCAGTGGGCCCCGCCAATGGGGATTATACGTTGGTACTTTGTGGACCCTGCCAGTAGAGGTTGTGCGCTGGTATTTGTGGACCCTGCTAGTGGGGGTTGTGCGCTGGTATTTCTGGACCCTGCCAGTGGGGGTTGTGCGCTGGTATTCTGTGGACCCCGCCAATGGGGGTTAAACGTTGGTCATAGTCGAGGCTGTTGAGTTACGAGTGTTTTGAAATTGAATCGAATTTATGATTATATTATATGTGAATATTTGAAATTATTGGATTTACATTAAATCAGCATGAAATATACTCTTATGTTTAATTGTAGCATTATTCTTGAAAATTATATAATATCTGGAATATCTGGTAGAGATACTTGTTACTTACTGGGCTGTCTAGCTCATTACCTTTCTTTCTACTTTTCAGATTCAGATAATTAATTTCGAGCGTGGGAAGAAATTTTGGGACAGAGCTTTTAGAGGCGAGATTTAGCATTGTCAACACTTCATTGAACTTAGATCTATTGTTTTTATTTTTATAGGAAAAATTTTAATTGGATGTAAGACATTTGATTTAATTACTTGAATTACAGTTGAATAATAATTATTTGAATTTATTCCGCTGTGATGCATTGATATCGTGATGAGATGCCTTGCATGCTTATGGGGAGAGTTCTTCATGAGTATGCGGCGGTTGCCGCGACCCTCGATTCACAAATCTCGGGTCGGGGGCGTGATAATTAATATGGTATCAGAGCATAAGTGGATAAATTATGACACCTAGAATTTGACATAGTATGAGTGTAGGTGGGTAAACGTTAGGAATATTGGGACGTTAGAATATGAGCATCATAATAAACCCATCCTAACAAATAGATAAATGAATCTAATAAGGTTTTACTACTACAAGGTTACCATGCCTCCCCGTAGAATGACAAGAACTACTCAAGGAATTGCAAGAGAGACATCACAACCATGGGATGGTAGCACTCCCCATCTGACCAGTGGCACCCCTCAGGAGGAGGGAGTCGTAGATCCTAATGGGAGTGCTTCGAGAGCACGTCAAGAACCAGATATGGCTCAGTTAATACAGACCCTAATCATGATGGTACAAGCGCAACAACAAATACAGCAGCAAATGTTTGAACAACAGCAGATACAACGAGATACACAACAATATCAGCATCCACCACCACAACAAGGAGAGCAACCAGTACAACGGAACAACATTTCAGAATTTAAAAAGCTTGCTCCTCCAGCTTTCAAGGGAACTACCGAACCTTTGGAGACTGATAACTGGATAATGGAGATGGAGAAGGCTTTCGCTGTCCAAGAGTGTCTTGATGAAGAAAAGATTCGATATGCAGCTTATTTACTACAAGGAGAAGCATACAACTGGTGTCAGCGACTACAGCGCAAGCATGAACAAGACGGCGAAATACTTACCTGAAAAAGATTTCGGATTGCATTCTATGATCAGTATTTTCCTCGGAGTATAAGGATCCAGAAAGAGCAAGAGTTTGTTTATTTGAAGCAAAAGGGTATGAGTGTGACTGAATATGAAGCAAAATTTACAGAGTTAGCAAAATTTGCTCCGAGATTAGTGGATGGTGAGCAAGAACGTGTTCACAAGTTTGAGATGGGACTGAGAACTGAAATTCGAAAACAAGTGGTTCCATATGAATTGACAACTTATGCAGATGTGGTAAACAAAGCACTGATAATTGAAAGGGAAGTCAATGAAGAACGCATGGAAAGGGAAAGAAAGCAAAGAAAGAGAGCACAATCAAATGATACACAAGGGCAGAATAATAAAAACATCAAAAGATCAGCTAAGGGAGCAGTAGACAATAAGACTCAACAGGTTGATGGTGAGCCGTGCTCCAAATGTGATAAAAATCATGAAGACAAGGATTGCTATTGGAATACCGGTGCTTGTTTCAAATGTGGACAGAAGGATCATAAAATTGCTAGCTGCCCGCTAAATGCTGAAAATCAAGCTGGCAAAAGAACTCATGAAGGACAACATAAGGGTGGTGGACAGATTTCTAAAACCCAGGGAAGAGTTTATGCGCTTACTCAACAGAATCCACAGGCTTCCAATACAATGGTGACAGGTATGAAAAATTTCGAGGATGAAATTTTTTTTTAGGGGTGAAGAATGTTATAGCCCAAAACCCTTTTCAGCCCACAAAAGCCCAAACAGAAAAAAAAAAAAAAAAAACAGAGGAATTCTAAACCGGGAAGAAGACTCCCGATAGGAGTCTCCTTCTCCGGCGAAATTCGAGCAAAGATCGAACTCCTAAGATCCCTCGGAGTCCTAGGAATTCCTATAAGAAGACCCCCTCTCTTTAGAATCGATTCATCGGTCTTTTCTTCCCCTCTTTCTCTCCGATTTTTCCCGAAGAAGAGCCGCGGGCGCAGTTGGTTCCTCGCCGTGTTTTCTCTCCGACGAGGTCCCAGGAGGTCGTGGTAAGTCCTTCACTTTTTCCTCCCTTCCTTCCTCTTCCCCCGTGCGTTTGTGCGCGGTGGCCGGTGACGAGCGTCGCCGATTTTTGGTCGGGAACAGACTCTGTTTTTTGGCTTATTTTCCTTGAAATCTCCGGCGCCGGCGATCGGAAATTGATCGCCGGCCACCCTCCTCTGTGACCGGGGGAGTGATTCCCGTCGGCCGCCGGCCTCCGCCGCGGCGGCCGTGGCCCGAACGGCCAGTCAAGGCCGAGGGGACGCCGGTCCCCTGTTCCGGTGCGGGAAGAACCAAGAAGAAGAAGAAAAAGAAAAAGAAAAGAAAAGAAGAAAAAGAAGAAAAAGGAAAGAAAAAGAAGAAAAAGAAGAAAAAGAAAAAGAAAAAGAAAAGAAAAAAAAGAAAAGAAAAAAAAA